>NC_091074.1:90830075-91133106 GCF_032405125.1 Capricornis sumatraensis
TGAGATATAATGCAAATCCATTGCTGATGATAAAACTAAAAAAATCAAGATGAAAATTGCTTGGAAACTTCTTTAGGATTCTGTTAAACATTTTTAAGCTTCCATGTATTTATTATTTCTGTAATATAAATTATGGATTAAAAGACTGTTCAATATGCAACTGGTACATCTAATAATAGAATTATCTATAATTAAAATGGAGAAGAAATGAGTCCTCAATTAAGGTATAGGTTTATTTGTAATGCATTCTTTCTAAAAATCAGACATGACTAAATTAGTTTAAAATTATTTTAAGGAAAAAATCCTCACTGTTTTCATTACAAATATTTGTGATAATGTATTCTTCAGCAAAGGCATAATAATGGATTGTTAAACTTTTTATGGAATTAAAATAGGCTAAGCTTAGGACTTACACATTATTACCTTCAAACACAAGATGGCAGTCCAAATAAATTAACTTAAACAATGCCAAAGAAAACAATGTCTAATTTCCAACCTAGAATGTAACAGCTTGTTTCCAACAGGTAATGGTCTTGCTTATTAGTCTTATTAGAGCATCACAGGTTCAAACTAATAGATCTGCAATTATAAGAGTTACTTTCATTTTAATTAAATGACTGTTAAATGACTTCCAAGTTTACGAAGTCTATATCTCCTAAAGTATAAGTGGGCAAAGTTCAATTCAGTGAACAGCTTACTCCTGAAGAAAAACTAACCATCCATGAAGAACTAACTACATGAAGAAAATGTGTTGAGAAACACTTTTCTCTACTACAATGGTTGGGAAGCAAAATTCAGTAAGTAGTTAGTCACTGATTATTTTGCCTCCTTCATAAACCACACTCTCAGATCTCTAAAAGTTCAGACATGATTTCAAACCAGGGAAGAAGCCAGAGTATAACAGAGTCATTAACTGTAAATTTCGGAGACTAATCCCTTATCGGTCACAGCATTTGCAAATGTTTGCTCCCAGTCTGTAGGTTGTATTAGACTATATTAATGAATTTTTTGTATGAGTTAAGAAATATTGAAAAAGAAAGAAAAAAGATCATGGGGTTTTCAAGTTAAACAGACTTTGATTTGAGTCCTAGGTACCTGACCTTGGGGTAATTTGTTTTTTAATTTAACCATGTTTAGGTCTGCTCAGTTCCTCCTTCTATAAAATGCAGATTATAAAATTGAGACTGTAGGATTGCTATAAAATTGTTACACACACATGGGAAGTAGCTGGCATAATATGTCAGCTCACAGCAGACCCTTCATCATCAATGGCTGCTGTTATATTTTGTCTCATTTGGGTAGAAACGGAATCTGTTCCTGGGTTCTGAGTACATTTAATCTTCTCTCTCTTCACTATTACAGTCAAGGTTGGCCTCCTGCTCTCTGTCTCACCATAAATGCCTGCTCTTGCCTACACTTACCTAACAGTGAGGGTAGCGTCTCAAGGTTTGCCACAATCAAATAAGAAATGTATGAAGAGGTCCAGGAAGAGCCATACGTGAAAACTGGTTGCCTCCCTCAGTGTTTCTCCTGGTGTGATGTGTAAATACCTTGATCTGAATCATCTTTTTTTCTTACTACCATGCACAGTCCGTTAAATCAAAACCTCAGGCTGAAGACCCCTAGGATCTGCTTTTCCATCAGGACCACCACCCATCTCACTGTACTGTGACTTGAGCACCTGACCACTGCCTAAACACTGGGTATTTGAACCCTGTGTATACTTGTCTCCCGTGCACTGCGGAGAAAATCAAGAGAACAGAGAGAAGCCCAGGTCACCCTATCACCTCCCTGCCTCTTCTGCAGCTATTCCTTCCTCTGTCACGAAAATCTACTATAACAGCAGTCCAGACAAGCCTTAGACTCCCCTGTGCAGCAAGATCGCTTGAGGAGAATGAACTTGTGGTTACCAGAGGGTAAGAATGGGGGAAGGGATAGAACAGGAGTTTGGGATTGACATGTACACACTGCTGTATTTAAAACAGATAACCAAAAAGCATATTGTTAAATAACAATACATTTTCAGATAAAGAGAAAAAAAAAACAAGTATTTTTAATTTCCCCAAATCAGAGACACAAGCTCCTCTCTCTCTCCCTAAGGTCCACTTTTCAGGGATCCCAGGAAGGCAGCTATGTGCCACTGTGGCCATGGCTTCTGAATGCGTAAAAGGTGGTATTTTTCATGCAGTCCTTTCCATAAAAAACTAACCTTGGCTCTTGCCCCTGCCTCCTACCAACCCCCCACCTCTCATGCTATTTTTGATTTGGGGCAGAGGACACAGTTAGGAGGAACTATAGCCCTAGAACTCTACTGATCAGTCCCATGAAGAAGGTCCTGAGTTCCTGGGAAGGCAGAAATTCTTGCCCGGTGAAAGGCAAAAAACATTAGTTTTTCCTGTATTTATTATTTGTGTCTGTACTTTTAAGGCTTTACAATCAGTAACACTTATATCCCTAAAACTGTTGTTACCAGTGTTACCATGTAGTCTTAAACAACTGTTTGAGCCCATTTTCTCTAAAGATTAATTATTTCCTACTAACTTCTACTTTCTGCAGCTTCTGTTCTCTCATTGTATAAAGCGTACCTCACAGCTCCCAAAAAACAATCCTTCCCTGCATAATCTGTGGGCCCCTGTCTCTTTTCTTAATCTTTTTCTCATTTCACTCTGGATACTCAAAATTATGGTATGATACTCCTCTATAATTTTAAAAATAATGTTACAAATACAAAGTTATAATGATATTTAAAATCAAATTCAAAAATAATTTCTTTTAACTTAAAAAACTTGGTACATATAATATTTTCACAATGGCATACTGTGCATTCAGCTATGCTATTATTTGAAGCCTTTGAACATCAATTAGAACAAAGTTATTCCCATTCCTGCTGTACTTTTACAACCATAGCCGAAACAAATTACTGCAGACAGATTTCTGCAGCTCTTCCTTCAAAATTCTGTTTTCAATGTTTTTCTTTCTTTCATTTTAAAATTTATATGTCCACTGAAACCACTCCAGTATTCTTGCCTGAAAAACCCCACAGACAGAGGAGCCTGGTGAGCTATAGTCTATGGGGTCGCAAAGAGTTGGATATGGCTGAGCGACTAAACCATACTGCAGTTTAAATGAAGTGATCTACAATAAAAATTTAACTGGCCAGGTGTTTTTAGAGTCTTTTTTTTTTGTTAGTTTTAACTATGAAATAAACACTCCGAAATCTGGAGAATCACAGTGGTTAAGTTTGTAAAGTGTGAAGGAAGGCTCCTAATTCAATGAACCGCCCAACACCCACCGTTTACATAGCCTACTCCACGAGCAGGATGCTGACATGACACAATTCACAGAATATCTAAACATAGCACCAATCATAACAAAGTCTACACTTTTTACTTTTGCTTACAGAACCTCTTGCACGCTCACTCATTAGTTCCGGGGGGCAGAGGAGAGAGGATAGAGTTGACTTTCCAAAAACCAAAATCAAAAGGCTTCAGAAAATAAGCCTGAACTTTAGTTCATAACAATCTGAATGATTCAAACAATGGCATTAAGACATATCAATAATCATGTAATGTAGAAAGACTCTAAGTAGATAGACCTGGAAGTGTATACTTTACTAAATATACTTACTATAAGCAGGTCATGTGTTTGATACTTTGCCAAGCTTAAATAATCACATCCTCAACTCCCTGCCCCCTCCGCCTTTCTACAGTATTGTGGTACATGCCCTGTAAAACCTTTGTGAATTCAATTCTGTATTTCTCTTCATCAGTTGCCTGTAAAGCTGAACTGCTAAGAACATCAGACACCTGAGCCGATGACTCTGATTTCATTACCACATTCCTTGACGGGCTTGGTGCAGCCTTCCAACCCGCCTATGCTCCTCTAGTCAGTCTGCTTGGCAACTTCCTGAGCAATTATTAATATTTCATGTTTTCTCTCTCATCACACCATGCCCCCCTTCCCTGATGAAGACCTTTCCTCAACTACAGTTGAAGAAAAAACTGCAATTAGCAAGAATCTCTCATCTCATCACCTGCTGCTGCTGCTGCTAAGTCACTTCAGTCGTGTCTGACTCTGTGCGACCCCAGAGACGGCAGCCCACCAGGCTCCCCCGTCCCTGGGATTCTCCAGGCAAGAACACTGGAGTGGGTTGCCATTTCCTTCTCCAATGCATCAAAGTGAAAAGTGAAAGTGACGTAGCTCAGTCGTGTCTGACTCTTAGCGACCCCATGGACTGCAGCCCACCAGGCTCCTTCGCCCAGGGGATTTTCCAGGCAAGAGTACTGAAGTGGGGTGCCACTGCCTTCTCCTAGTGGTGGGCAAACTCATTTACTGAGCACTCATTTTGTACCTTACTTGAAAGACATAGCAGTGAAGAAGACTGTCTGGTGCACTGATGGGGATTTTACTCTAGTAGGGGGAGGGGGAAGAGGAAGTGAATAATTAAAGAGATAAACAATGAAGTGACATGGTGTTATAGAGGAAGCAATCAGGATGCTATTATTAGAAAAAATGTAGGGGGGAGAGGCGGGGGGAGAGTGGATTTACTTCAGATAAGTAAGGAAAGGCAGCTCTGAAGATTGACCTTGTAGAAGGAAGAACATTCCCGGTCAAGCAATCAGCAAACTTAAGACAAATGCAAGAAAGAAAGTGCTACAGAAAAAAAACCAAGAAGGCCAGTGGACCTGGGCCGTGGTGAGCAGAGGGCAGAATGGAATGAAATGAGAATGGAGATGAAACAGGATTCCAAACATGTAGCGTTTTATAGGTTGTGGTAATAGGGACTATGGATGTTATTTCCAGTCCATCAGAATAACACTAAAAGGTGTTTTGTTGTTAGTGTTCAGTTGTTCAGTCATGTCCGACTCTGCAGCTCTATGGACTGCAGCATGCCAGGCTTCCTTGTCCTTCACCATCTCCTGGAGTTTGCTCAAAGTCATATCCATTGCATTGGTGATGCCATCCAATCATCTCATCCTCTGTCGCCCCCTTCTTCTCCTGCCCTCAATCTTTCCGAGCATCAGGGATTTTTCCAATGAATCAGTTCTTAACATTAGGTGGCAAAAGTATTAGAGCTTCAGTTTCAGCATCCCTCCTTCCAATGAATGATTCAAACAATGGCATTAAAACATATCAATAATCATGTAATGTAGAAAGACTCTAAGTAGATAGAACTGGAAGTGTATACTTTAATAAATATACTTACTATAGCAGGTAATTTCCTTTAGATATGACTGGTCTGATCTCCTTGCTGTCCAAGGGACCCTCAAGAGTCATCTCCAGTATCACAGTTTGAAGGCATCAATTCTTGGACACTTAGCCTTCTTTATGGCCAACTCTCACACTCATACATCATCACTGGAAAAACCATAGCTTTGACTATATGGACATTTGTCAGCAATGTGATGCCTCTGCTTTTTAATACACTTTCTAGGTTTGTCACAGCTTTCCTTCCAAGGAGCAAGTGTCCTTTAATTTCATGGATGCACTCGCCATTTGCAGTAGTCAATAAAGATGAACAGATTAAATAGTCAGTAAAGCAAAAGTAGATGTTTTTCTGGAACTTTCTTGCTTTTTCAGTGATCCAGCGGATGTTAGCAATTTGATCTCTGGTTCCTCCGCCCTTTCTAAATCCAGCTTGAATATCTGGAAGTTCTCAGTTCACAAACTGTTGAAGCCTGGCTTGGAGAATTTTGAGCATTACTTTGCTAGTGTGTGAGATGACTGCAATTGTGCTGCAGTTTGAACATTCTTTGGCATTGCCTTTCTTTGGGATTGGAATGAAAACTGACCTTTTCCAGTCCTGTGGCCACTGCTGAGTTTTCCAAATTTGCTAGCACATTGAGTGCAGCAGTTTCACAGCATCATTCTTTTAGGATTTGAAATAGCTCAACTGGAATTCCATCACCTCCACTAGCTTTGTTCGTAGTGATGCTTTCTAAGGCCCACTTGACTTCACATTCTAGGATGTCTGAATAGGTGAGAGATCACACCATGGTGATTATTTGGGTCATGAAGATCTTTTTTGTATAGTTCTTCTGTGTATTCTTGCCACCTCTTCTTAATAACTTCTGCTTCTGTTAGGTCCGTACCGTTTCCATGCTTTATTGTGCCCATCTTTGCATGAAATGTTCCCTTGGTATCTCTAATTTTCTTGAAGAGATATCTAGTCTTTCCTATTCTATTGTTTTCCTCTATTTCTTCACATTGATCACTGAGGAAGGCTTTTTTTATCTCTCCTTGCTATTCTTTGGAACTCTACATTTAGATGGATATATTTTTCCTTTTCTCCTTCGCCTTTAGCTTCTCCTCTTATCTCAGCTATTTGTAAGGCCTCCTCAGTCAACATTTTGCCTTTTTGCATTTCTTTCTCATGGTGATGGTTGTAGTCATCACCTCCTGTACAATGTCACGAACCTCCGTCCATATCCTTCAGGCACTCTGTCTATCAGATCTAATCCCTTGAATCTATTTGTCACTTCCACTATACAATCCTAAGGGATTTGATTTTGGTCATACCTGAATGGTCTAATGGTTTTCCCTACTTTCTTTAATCTAAGTCTGCATTTTGCAATAAGGAGTTCACGATCTGAGCCACAGTCAGCTCCTGGTCTTGTTTTTGCTGACTGATAGAGCTTCTCCATCTTAGGCTACAAAGAATATAATCAATCTGATTTCAGTACTGACTATTTGGTGATGTCCATGTGGTAGAGTCATCTCTTGTGTTGTTGGAAGAGGGTGTTGCTGTGACCAGTGCCTTCTCCCAGCAAAAGTCTGTTAGCCTTTGCCCTGCTTCATTTTGTACTCCAAGGCCAAACTTGCCTATTACTCCAGGCACCTTTTGACTTCCTACTTTTGCTTTCCAGTCCCTTATCAAAAGGACAACTGGAACCTACCAGAAAGGATATTCTACATCCAAAGACATACAAGGAAAAAAAACCCATAACAAGGTGCTAGGAGGGGCGTACTTGTGATATAATCAAATCCCATACCCCTCAAGTAGGGGACCCAGAAACTGAAGAACAATTATATTGCAGAAGCTCCCCTACAGCTACAGGAGTGAAAGCTCTGAGCTCCATGTCAGGCTCCCCATCCTAGGGTCCTGGCACTGGGAAGATGAATCCCCAAAGCATTTGGCTTTGAAGGCCAGTAGGGTTTGCCTGCAGGAGCTCCACAGGACTGGGTGCAACAGAAACTCCACTCTAGGAGGGCACTTTCAGGTTCCCTAGTATACCTGGATTCAGGGACAAAGCAGTGACTTTACAGGAACCTGGGGCTGACCAACCTGCTGGTCCTAAAGGGTTTCTTGGGGAGGTGGGGTGAGGGTAGCATTGGCTCCTTCTGGGGTTATAAAAACTGGTGGCAAACATACTAGGGACTATTCATCTATGGAACTCTTACTGGAGGTACACACCAAGACCATTGCTTAGATCATTAGTGCCAAAACCTGGCCTCACCCAATAGCCTATAGGCTCCAGTGTTATGATGCCTCAGG
Source organism: Capricornis sumatraensis (assembly GCF_032405125.1). Classification (NCBI taxonomy): domain Eukaryota; kingdom Metazoa; phylum Chordata; class Mammalia; order Artiodactyla; family Bovidae; genus Capricornis; species Capricornis sumatraensis. The sequence goes on from NC_091074.1 coordinate 90,837,571, forward strand.
CCAAACCATGAACATGGCAGTAACACAGCACCACTCATCAGCAGACAGGCTGCCTAAAGACTTCCTGAGCACATAGTCACCTCCAGACAAGTCTCTTAATACAGTCCTGCCCACCAGACGGCCAAGGCGCAGCTCCACCCACGAGGGGGCAAGCACCGGCTGTTCCCACCAGGAAGCCTACAGAAGCCTCTAGACAAAATTCACTCATCAGGAGGCAGCTACCAGAAGCAAGGAAACTACCATACCACAGCCTGTAGAATTAAGCCTGCAAACAGAGATCAGAAACTATTCTGGGACCAGCTGATCCCTGGCTCTTGGGTGACAAGAGGAGAGTGTATTGCTGGGACACAGAGAACATCCCCTATAGAGGGCTATCTCCAAGGTCAAGAAATACAACTAACCTAACGCATACATTAAAATACAATTAGAAATTTAAACAAAATGAAACCGCAAAGGAATATGTTCCAGATGAATGAACCCCAGGACAATAACTAAGTGAAGTGGAAACAGTCTCTCTGAGAAAGAGAGTAACACCTGAAAGATGATATGAGAACTCGAGAAAAGAATGGATGCACAGAGCAAGAAGTTTCTAACAAATAGAAAATATAAAGAACAAACAAACAGCTGGAGGATTCAATGACTAAAGTGAAAAATACACTAGAAGGAATCCACAGCAGAATAAATGAGACAGAAGAATGGATCAGTGAGCTGGAAGAGAGAGTGGTGGAAATCACTGACACAGAACAGAAGAAAGAATGAAAAGAAGTAAGGACAGTTTAAGAGACCTTTGGGACAGTGTCAAACATAGGAATATTCGTATTATAAGGGTTCCAGAAGGAAAAGAGGCAGAGAGAGGACCTGAGAAAATACTTGGAGAGGTAAGAGCTGAAAACTTCCCTAACATGAGAAAGAAAGTCACCCACGTCCAGGAAGCACAGAGAGCCACATACAGGATAAACCTAAGAAGGAAAACATTGAGACACATAATAATCATACTGATTAAAACTTAAAGAGAAAGAGAAAATATTAAAAGCAACATGGGAAAAATCAACAAGTAGCATCCAAGGAAATCCCCATAAGATTATAGCTGATTTTTTAGCAGAAACTCTGCAGCCCAGAGAGAGTGGCAAGATATATTTGAAGTGTGAAAGGGAAAAACCTATCAGGAATACTCTACTCAGCAAGGCTTTCATTCAGATTTGATGAAAAAAATAAAAAAATTCACAGATAAGTAAAAGCTAAGAGAATTTGGCACCATCAGATAAGCTTTGCAATAAATGCAAAAGAAATTTCTCTAAGCAGAAAAGGTCACAATGAGAAACAAGACAACTACAAAATGGGAAAGCTCGTCAGTAAAGGCAAACATGTAGTAAAGGAAGGAGATCATCTACACACCAATATGATATCAAAACCAGTTAATTTTGAGAGGAGGAGAGTGCAGATGCAGAATGTTTAAAATGTATTTGGAATTAAGATACTGGCAACCTAAAACAATCATGTATATACAGACTGCTATACCAATACCTCATAACTGCAAAACAAAAATCTATATAGATACAACACAGGAAAAGAAAAAGGAATACAAACACAAACTCTAAAGGTAGTCATCAAACCACAAGAGAACAAAAGAGGAGAGGGCAAAGAAAAAGATGTATAAAACAATTAACAAAATGGCAGAAAGAACATATGCATGCCTGCCTGCTCAGTCGTGTCTGACTCTTTTAGCACCCTATGGACTGTAGCCCACTAGACTCCTCTGACTATGGGATTCTCCAGGCAAGAAATACTGAAGGGGGTTTCCATTTCCTCCTCCAGGGCATCTTCGCAATCCAAGGATCAAACCTCCATCTCCTGTGTTGGCAGGCAGATTCCTTACCACAGAGCCACTTAGAAAGCCCAAAACGAAAATACATATCAATAATTACGTTAAGTGTAAACAGATTAAGGGCCCCAACCAAAAGACACATGTATACAAAAACAAAACCCACATTTATGCTGTCTACAAGAGATCCATTTCAGATCTACAGACACATACAGAGTGAAAGTGAAGGGATAAAAAAAGATATTCAAGGAAATAGAATTCAAAAGAAAGCTGGAGTAGCAATGTTTATATCAGAGAAAATAGACTTTAAAATAGAGAAAGTATTTATGAATTTCACTTCAGGACAGCCACAGTGGCATTATAAAATATCTTTTCTAAGAAACTGGTATCCAAAAATATCACCCTATTCACCATCTCCTTAAAACAATCTGCACTCAGGTCACACTTTCAAAGTTCCCACACCCCTTAAAATCCCATCCATGCCCTCTTATTGTTGCTCAGATATAAACAAGCCTTCCCAGGGTCGACCCCTGCAGCCCTACCTTGTACCCCACAGCTTTCACTGCTTCCTTCAGCCCTTTATTTTCATCACGTTACCTCTCATTACATGTTGCCTGTTTCCTGTATCCCCTTCCCTCTGCTCTTAACCTACTAAACTGCTAATCCCTCTTTAGGTGTCAGCTCCAGCCAACAGCACTTTGCCATGATGTTACTGGCCCACCCCTTTTCACAAGCATGGTCCCTTGGTCTAAGTGAGCAATGACTGATGGCAGTCTGCACCCTGGAAATGTGCTTCACAGGGCAGGACCTGGGTCAGTTTGAGTACCACTGTATGTTCAGCACAGAATAGGTAGGGCCTGGTACACACAGGCATTCCATCTGGGAAATGACTGAGCACAGCATAGGTAGGGCCTGGTACACATAGGCATTCCATCTGGTAAATGCCTGAGTGGAAGAACAGAGAGAAAAACACCATTAGAGGCCCCTGGTTTCCATTTCAAGAATGAGTGTTTACAGCTGTGAATCCTTCCAGGGTTTTGAAAGGTGCATATTCACCTTGGAACAATCTCTCTTGCTTGGAAGAGACTCTTTCATACTTTACTTCCCCCTCAAAGTCTTATATTATTAAGAACCTTCTATATAAGAGAAAGGACACATATCAGGTAAAATTTTTCACAGCTCCTATGAGTCTTCTTTTTCAGCAAACACTGGTCTTGCTCTTATACTAGTTAGCATATCTACTGAGAGTAATAGATATTTAACATTTACAAATATTTTCTCTGTCTTTTGGTGTAAATCTAAAGAATAAAACCTCTCATTTCTAAACTTTCATTGTCAAATCTCTAAGATTACAGGCAAACGCAAAAAGAGGTTACTAGAACAACTAGTGAATACTTGGAGTTTGAAAGCTGGTACAGATGAACCACTATTGCAAGCTAATGTAGGATAGCACTTAGGAATCCTGAAACTTCTGGGGTTCAAACTGGCGCCCACCACTTAATGGCTTTACAGCCTTAGGAAAGATACTCAATCTCTCTTTACCTCAGTTTTCTCAAATACAAAATAGGGAGGTTGTTGAAGGATTAAATGAGATAAGACATTATTTCAAAGTAGGTGGCATTTTGTATGTGGTCAGGAGGTGTGCAGTATGAACAGTACTGCTACTGCTTTTCATCCACATGTAAAATACAAAGGAGGTCTAGCTACAAGCCAGTGTGGCTGTTTCACTTTCACAGAAGATCAGCAAGATGTTCACTGAAGTAGTTTATTTGCCAAATGAGAAGTTTCAGGCAAATGTTTTATGGGTCTCATCTCATCTATGACACAGAGATAACTGTATCTGCCCTGTGATATCACAAGGTTGTTGTGAGAATTAAGTGAGCTACATAAGGATTTGGCTTGAAATCTACTAAACAGAATCAAATCCAAAGTATTAACATAGTTTTGTTTTCCTTAGAAATTCACTATTCCTCAAATAACTTACATGTATAAAAAGCAGATCACATATAAATGGTAGATCATTTTTTTCTTAAAAACATAAGGAATAAAAAGCACCTATTTTAATTTCATGATATTTATTTGAACTAAGGATAAGCCTTTCTTAATCATTAACACAGTCAAATGTTCTTTTAGATTTAAACAATCAAAATATATTCTCTAGAACAAGTCGGTTAAAATTATACTTTGCTGGAAATTGAAGTACATCTCCTAACAAGAAAGCAAATCCACACAATGCAATCTGGTACTAAGCAATTTAAAAATACAATTAATAAAAGATCATTTTAAAAGCTTCAAATAATGTAACATTAACCATTTTAGAATCATTTTATTTGCTTCCTTTTTAAGCAACAGGCAAATGTTAATTCAGCTAAAGCATTTTTTATTACACATAACACACACACACACACACACACACACAAATACATACCCCTTGCACTGCTAGTCTCTCATCAATTCCAGCTCAGTTAACCTCTGTGAAACTAGTACAGGAAAAATAAACTATGCTGCTACTGTGGCTAAGACCACACAACTTTTCATGGAACTGATCCAAGATGTGAAGTTCCATTTGAAAGTCACTAACAAAACCCTTGGAAATGTTAAGGGAAAAAAAAAAAAAAGCCAAAGACTAAAGTCCTGGTGAGCCCTGAAGTCTCTGCTTATCCACACTCATGAAAAGTAATCACAGGTCCAGTTCAGTTCCTTCCTTCTCTCTGCATTTTCTTCAAAGCAACACACTAATAAAATTGCTATTTCTTTTTTCAGGGAAAAAAAAAAAGAAAAGTTTAAGGAATGCAGACAGATTCTATGGAAATGAAATTCTGGAAAGAAACCATTTATGCCACTACGTAATAAATACTACAATAGTTCTTAAATAATCCACAATGAAATTTGTTGGTTTAGCACCTAGCGATTTAAATTTCTTTCTTTATGCATAAGAAACACCACACTGCCATCCTAGCCAAGACACAGAAGGCCACCTACTTAGCAGCAGATATAATTTTAATCTGCTGATTGGTAGATCTGTGATCTGTGATAGGTAATAGCAGGTTTAAAAGGTTTCTAAGTTTAAAAATATTTCCAGAACCAAAGTCTGAAGTCGTTTAAATACTCTAAACCACAGATTATGATATTGCATTACTTTCTATAATAATATAAACACCCTTTGCTTTTCTATAATAAACACCTTTTCTATAATAAGATACACACATTTTGCTTACTTAAAGCATTTACAGCTGTATCCATGTAATACAGAAGGGAGATGCTTCTTTAGTACTATAATCTCAGAAGAAAATTGAAAAAATCAATTAGATACATATTTGGCAGAACTCAAGATATAATAAGATTTGCATTATCATACAAATCACCTACGATGCCAAATATATAAAATTGCTGCATTAACCTCAGAAAATGAAAACTTCCTCCCTAATCCATGTGACTAGAGACTAAATGGAAGACTTCAGAGGTGTTGCTGGCTGTTTGGAGGGCTAGGGAAACTCCCCCAGCAGAAGGAGACAGGACAAGGTGTAAAGGGAGAGAGTCCAGTTTTAAGAAAAAGCCAGCTCTCCCAGCAGAGGTCAGAAGTTAGACAACCTCCTACATTGATCTGTGAATCAACTTAGCCATAAATTGCCAAGGAATACTCCATATTTCTGGAGATACTTAGAAGGTAAGCAATAAACCTGTTCCAAAGATTTAAGATAATTCTAAGTAGAGATAAAGGAACTGGATCAGATCTTATATGAATCCATTTTCAATACAGGAGTTTACTCCATAGGGCAACTAGCCCCTTCTGATTCAGAAGTATCACATTCTAAGAGATTAGTTACAAAGCAAGATAAACTAAAAATAGAAGATTTAAGGTAAGACAGAGACAAATGAAAATGAAAATGTGACAATCCAAAACCAATGGGACGCAGAAAAAGTGGTCCTAAGAGGGAAATTTATAGTTATGCAAGTTCATCTCAGGAAACAAGAAAAATCTCAAATAAACAACTTAACCTTATATCTAAAGGAATGAGGGATTATCATGCTGAGTGAAGTAAGTCAAACAGAGTAACATAAATATAAGCTTTCAGCTTTTTATCATGAAGAATGATGTTTGCTGCGGGTTTGTTGTATACGGCCCTTACGTTCAGGTAGGTTCATTTTATGTCCACTTTCTACAGAGTAAATATATGATATTACTTATGTGTGGAATCTTAATGAACTTATTTACAAAACAGAAGTAGAGTCAAACTTATGGTCACTAGGAGGTAAGCGGGAGAGGGATCAATTGGGAGAGTGGGATTGACATATACACATACACATATATATAAAATAGCTAATAAGGACCTACTATATGGCATAGGGAATTCTACTCAATACACTGTAATGGCCTATATGAAAAAAGAATCTAAAGACTAGATATATGAATGCGTGTTAACTGATTCACCATGTTGTACACCTGAATCAAAGGCAGCATTGTAAATCAACCAGACTCCAATATAATTTTTTTAAATATAAAAAAATAGAGGAACTAGAGAAAAAAGAACATACAAAACCCAAAGTTGGTAGAAGGAAAGAAATGAGACAGATCAGAGAAGAAACAAATAAAATAGAGACTAAGAAAATGATTGAAAAGATTGGGGAAACTAAAGGCTGGTTCACTGAAAAGATAAACAAAATCAATGGCCAGACTCATCAAGAAAGAGAGGTAGGGGCCCAACCCAATAAAATCAGAAATGAAAAAGAACTTAAAACCAACACCACAGAAATATAAAGAATCATAAGAGACGACTATGTGCAACCATATGCCAATAAAAAGGACAGCCAAAAGAAAAGGACAAATTCTTAAAAAGGCACAATTCTCCCAAGACTGAACCAGGAAGAAACAGAAAATATGAACAGACCAATTACTAGTCATGAAATTGAATTAGTAACTAAAAATTTCTAACAAACAAAAGTCCAGGACCAAATGGCTTCACAGGTAAATTCTACCATACATTTTAGAAAAGAGTTAACATCTATACTTCTTAAACTATTTCCAAATAATTTCAGAGGAAGTAACTCTTCCAAACTCAATTAAGACCTCCTGATACCAAACCAGACAAAGATATGACAAAAACAGAAAATTACATCTATAGCTAATTCATGTTGATATATGGCAGAAACCAATACAATATTATAAAGCAATTATCCTCCAAGTAAAAGTAAATAAATTCCAAAAAAATTTAAAAAAGAAAATTACAGACCAATATCACTGATGGACATAGATGCAAAAATGCTCAACAAAATATTAGCAAACTGAATCCAATAATACATTAAAAGGACCACATACCATAATCAAGTGGGATTTATCCCAAGGATTCAATGATTTTTCAGTATCACGAAACAATCAATGTGATACACTATATTAACAAATTGAAGAATAAAACACATGATTATCTCAATAGACACAGAAAAAGCATTTGATAAAATTCAGCATCCATTTATGATAAAAATTCTCCACACAGTGGGCACAGAAGGAACATACTTCAACATAATAAAGGCCACATGTGACAAGCCCACAGCTAACATTATACTCAATGGTGAAAAGCTGAAATTATGTCCTCTGAGATCAGGAACAAGACAAAGATTCCCATTCTTGCCACTTTTATTCAACATAGTTTTGGAAGTCCTAGACTTAAGAAGAAATGGAAGAGTTCCAAAGTGGAAAGGAAGAAGTAAAACTGGTGATTTTCAGATAACATGATATTATAGCAGAAAATCCTAAAGATGCTACCAGAAAACTATTAGATCTCATCAATCAAATCTGTAAAGTTGTAGGATACAAAATTAATAAACAGAAATCTGTTGCATCTCCATACACAAACAATGAACTATCAGAGAAACTGAGGAAACAATCCCATTTACCACTGCATCAAAAATAAAATACCAGAAATAAACCTACCTAAGAAGACAAAAGACCCATACTCAGAAAACCATAAGAAACTGATGAAAGAAATTAAAGGAAACAAAAATAGATGGAAAAATATACCATGCTCTTCAACTGGAAGAATCAGTGTCATTAAAATGACTGTACTACCCAAGGCAATCTACAGAGTCATTGCAATTTCTAACAAAATACCAAATACATTTTTCACAGAATTAGAACAAATAATTTTAAAATTTGTATGGAAACACAAAAGACTCTGAATAACCAAAATAGTCTTGAGAAAGAAAAACAAAGGTAGAGGAATCAAGCTTCCTGACTTCAGACTATACTTAAAAACTATAGTAATCAAAACATAATGGTACTAGCACAAAAACTCACACACAGATCAACAGAACAGGACAGGGAGCCCACACACTTACGGTCATTTAAGCTACAACAAAGGAGGCAAGAAAACACAAAGAGAAAAGACAGCCTATACAATAAGTGGTGCTTTGAAAACTGCATAGCTACGTGTAAAATAATGAAATTAGAGCATTCTCAAATACCATATGGGCTTCCCTGGTGGCTTAGCTGGTAAAGAATCTGTCTGCAATGTGGGAGACCTGGGTTTGATTCTTGGGTTGGGAAGATCCCCTGGAGAAGGGAAAGGCTACCCACTCCAGTATTCTGACCTAGAGAATTCCATGGACTGTGTAGTCCATGGGGGTCACAGAGTCGGACACAACTGAATGACTTTCACTTCACTAATACCATATATAAAAATAAACTCAAAATGGATTAAAGACGTAAATGTAAGACAAGATACTATATTAATTCTTAGACGAAAACATAGGCAGAACACTTTAACATAAATTGTAGCAATATTTCTATGGATCCATCTCGTAAAGGAAATAAAAGCAAAAATTTAAAAATGGGACCTAATTAAACTTAAAAGCTTTGGTAAAGCAAAAGAAACCACTGACAAAATGAAAAGACAATTTACTGAATGTGAGAAAAATTTGTAAATGATCAATAAGAGATTACTATTCAACATAAATAAATAGCTTGTAAAATTTAACATTAAACAAAGAAACAACCTGATTAAAAAATGGGCAAAAGAATCAAATACACATTTTTCTAAAGAGGAAATGAACAGATGGCCAATAGGCACATGAAAAAAATGTTCAATATTACTAGTCATCAGGGAAATGCAAATGAAAACCATAATGAAATATCACCTCACACCTGTCAGAATAGTTATCATCACAAAGAACACAAATAACAAATGTTGGCAAGGATATGGAAGAAAGGAAACCTTCATACAATTTTGGCAGGAATGTAAATTGTTGTGGCCACTGTGGAGAAAGTATGGAGGTTTCTCAGAAAATCTCAGAACTACCATATGACCCAGTAATTCCATTTCTGAGTATATATTGGGAAAAAACCCCACAAACCACTAATTCAAAAAGTTGCATGCACCTCAATGTTTACAAGCAGCACTGTTTGAAACTGCAAAGACATGGAAGCAACCCAAGTGTCAATCAACAGAGAAATGGATAAAGAAGATGGGGTGTGCAATGAAATACTACTCAGCCAACGAAAGAAAAAAATTTTGCAATTTGCAACAACATGGATGAACTTGGAGGGCATTATGCTGTGAAATAAGTCAGACAGAGAAAGACAAATATTGTATGATATCATTTATACATGGAACCTAAAATATAATACAAATTCATGAATATAACAAAAAAAGAAGCAGACTCAACAGATATAGCAAAACAATTAGTGATTACCAGAGGGGAGAAGGAAAGCGGGAGAAGGAACATAGGGATAGGGGAGTTAGAGGTAAAAACTATCAGGTATAAAATAAGCTACAGTGGTATACTGTATAGTGTAAGATGGGGAATATAGCCAATATTTTATAATAACCATAAATGGAGTATAACCTTTAAACTTATATTGGAGTGGGTGGCCATGCCCTCCTCCAGGGAATCTTCCCAACCCAGGGATCAAACCTGTCTCCTGCAATGCAGGTAGATTCTTTACTGTCTGAGCCACCACAAAAGCCCAATAAGATGGGGAATGTAGCCAATATTTTATAATACCTATAAAAGGATTATAACCTTTAAAAGTTCTGAATCACTATACTGTACACCTGTAACTTATATAATATTATACAGCTACTATACTTCAATTCAAAGAAAGATTTAAGAATAAAGGCAAAGTAATGGTTAGTTTGCCAATTACTTTCTTTTTCTTCTTCATCCCCAAACTAGAAATTAATTGAAAAATAAAAAAAGTTAGGTAACTGATGCAGATGTGGTTGGAAACATCCTAAGTACACATAACATCAAGGCATTCTATGCTTATTAAAACTGTTATGGATGCTATGGTTACCATAAGAGTAATATATGAATGATGGCAATATACAATGTTTGTTAAAAGTCATGTATTAAGATACAGATGGGAGGTTAGATCAAACTTCAAAGCACATCAACTAAATAAGTAAAAGTGATCATAACTTTGCTCCTACTGCTAAGTCGCTTCAGTCGTGTCTGACTTTGTGCGACCCCATAGACAGCAGCCCACCAGGCTTCCCTCGTCCCTGGGATTCTCCAGGCAAGAACACTGGAGTGGGTTGCCATTTCCTTTTCCAATGCATGAAAGTGAAAAGTGAAAGTGAAGTCGTTCAGTCGTGTCTGACTCTTTGTGACCCCATGGACTGCAGCCTATCAGGCTCCTCCATCCATGGGATTTTCCAGGCAAAAGTACTGGAGTGGGGTGCCATTGCCGGTTCCTTAAATTTACAAGAGGGCACTGGCAGTTTCCTTGATCAGTTCAGTTCAGTCACTCAGTCGTGTCCGACTCTTTGCGACCCCATGAATCACAGCACACCAGGCCTCCCTGTCCATCACGAACTCCCAGAGTTCACTCAGACTCACGCCCATCGAGTCCGTGATGCCATCCAGCCATCTCATCCTCGGTCGTCCCCTTCTCCTCCTGCTCCCAATCCCTCCCAGCATCAAAGTCTTCTCCAATGAGTCAACTCTTTGCATGAGGTGGCCAAAGTATTGGAGTTTCAGCTTTAGCATGACTCCTTCCAAAGAAATCCCAGGGTTGATCTCCTTCAGAATGGACTGGTTGGATCTCCTTGCAGTCCAAGGGACTCTCAAGAGTCTTCTCCAACACCACAGTTCAAAAGCATCAATTCTTTGGCGCTCAGCCTTCTTCACAGTCCAACTCTCACATCCATACATGACTACTGGAAAAACCATAGCCTTTAAGCCAACTTTTTCACTCTCCTCTTTTACTTTCATCAAGAGGCTTTTGAGTTCCTCTTCACTTTCTGCCATAAGGGTGGTGTCATCTGCATATCTGAGGTTAGTGATATTTCTCCCGGCAATCTTGATTCCAGCTTGTGTTTCTTCCAGTCCAGCATTTCTCATGATGTACTCTACATAGAAGTTAAATAAGCAGGGTGACAATATACAGCCTTGACCTACTCCTTTTCCTATTTGGAACCAGTCTGTTGTTCCATGTCCAGTTCTAACTGGCCTGCATACAGATTTCTCAAGAGGCAGGTTAGATGGTCTGGTATTCCCATCTCTCAGAATTTTCCACAGCTTATTGTGATCCAGACAGTCAAAGGCTTTGGCATAGTCAATAAAGCAGAAATAGATGTTTTTCTGGAACTCTCTTGCTTTTTCCATGATCCAGCGAATGTTGGCAATTTGATCTCTGGTTCCTCTGACTTTTCTAAAACCAGCTTGAACATCAGGAAGTTCACGGTTCACGTATTGCTGAAGCCTGGCTTGGAGAATTTTGAGCATTACTTTACCAGCGTGTGAGATGACTGCAATTGTGTGGTAGTTTGAGCATTCTTTGGCATTGCCTTTCTCTGGGATTGGAATGAAAACTGACCTTTTCCAGTCCTGTGGCCACTGCTGAGTTTTCCAAATTTGCTGGTGTATTGAGTGCAGCACTTTCACAGCATCATCTTTCAGGATTTGAAATAGCTCTACTTGATAGCTACTTCATTTATAAAAATACAAATTATGAAAACATCCTGAAAATGTAAAGGAGACATTTCATTAAAACCTCACACCTGTGGGCTAATTTTATATATTTTATAGGCTCACTTGGATCAGATTCCCAGAGAAGCCAATGGAAGGTTGATTTAAGAACCACTGAAACAGTTTCAATATCTATAATAACAATTATTAAATTTTCTCATCTTAGGACCCCAAAGAAATTTTGTTTTTATAGATTTTATAGACATTATTTACTATATTAATAATTGAATCTCAGAAAAATTTACAATATTAATTCACTAGAGATAAAAATAAACCATTTATACATTAATATTATTTATGAAAACAACTGTACTTCTCAAAATAAAAAAATTTTGAGTTAGAGTCCATGGTGTTACATTCTAGGGGCAAATTTCTTTAATGTCTGACAATAGAAGACAACTGTGTTCTCATGTCTATTGCTGCTTTCAGTCTATTGTGACACATTGTTTCGATTTTATTTATAAAGGAAATCCAGCATCACAAAGATACATAATTGGAAAAGAAAGGATAGGGCAGGCTTCCTGGAAGGATCTGAGAGGATCCTTCCAGGGATCTTAGAGGATCCTGCTTTCCTTGAACCATACTGCTAATGAGAGCTGCTAATCAATGACACAAAATACAATGGTAAATATTTACACTTTGGGTGAGGTGAGGGGGATACAGGACTTAACTACCACCAGGAGCATATAAATACCACATAGGTATATGCTAATGTGCTCTCTATAGGCCAGGAAAGGAAATGAGTTTTAAGAAAAGTAATTTAAATTCATGTAGTGTGGGCTTCCCTGTGGCTCAGAGGGTAAACCGTCTGCCTGCAATGCAGGAGACCTGGGTTCGATCCTGAGGTCAGGAAAATCCCCTGGAGAAGGAAATAGTAATGCACTCCAGTACTCTTGCCTGGAAAATCCCATGGACAAAGAAGCCTGGTAGACTACAGTCCATGGAATCGCAAAGAGTTGGACACAACTGAGCGACTTCACTTTTTTTTTTCTTTCTTTCTAATGTAGTTATGCCTTAATTTCACTCAAGAAACCAAAAAAATTAATAAATAACCATACAGAACAATATCTTTCAGTCTTTCAGTCTTCTTATTACTTTTCTCTCTCGTATTGCTAGATATCTTTTCTATGAAAGAAATTCAAGGGGCTATATCTATATAAACCCATGAATCTCTGTCATGAGGACATCAGCATAATTGTAACTGGGGCAATGCTCTGAAAACAGGTCTGCTGAACCTCTTCTGGATTCAGGCAGTGAGGAACCACACAAGAGCCTGAAAAGAGACATTTATGACTCTAAGGCACGTATTCTGTGAAGAAGGGTTTACCCTGGTGTCTTAAGGCAAATTCTGGGAACCATCAGGAAGCTCAGGAAAAGGAAGATGGAACACTCAGTCATAAATGTATTTTAACCAGTACTATTAAACTGAAAAAATGTCAACATCCCTGCTTTTGATATTGTTACTAAACTCTAAATGGTAATTTCTAAAACCAAAACCAACCTGCCTTACCCCTACTCCATTTAAAATTAAAGTAATCCTTCAATTTATAGATGAAAGACAAATCCAAAAGAAAGTTAAATTCAGCATCCTTAACTTGTCCCAGTTGCACCCAGACTCTCAAGTTCCAATCCTCTCTGCCAGAGGGTCCCACATCAAACACCCGATGGCTCCCCATAAACAGACTGTAATGTACCATAGAACAAAGGGTGCCCAAAATAGCTTCAAAATACCAAAGGGGATTAGCCAGCAATTTTTTTTTTTCTTAAATTAAGCCGTTGTGATCTAAAGCTTGGCAAGTAGCATTAGAACAGAGAATTAGATTTGCTTTATCATAAATGAAAATGACTAAAGTATTTTTTAAATGCTTTCATGAACAGCAATAAAATTCTCCAAAGATCTATGTAGAGTATTGTTTTTTTCTTTAAACAGGTATGATTTAAAAGAAACTCATTTCTTTCAAAACATATAATCACTCTATTTTCTCTTTAAGCTGGTTTTGACAATGTCATTATAAATTATAATCACAGGCAACTTATTTATAATCAGTTTATGGAAAAGAAATACAATATAACATGTAACTTTATTAGGGACTATATCTTATGAAATATGACTGAAAATTATTTTCTCCTTTTACATACTTTATATTACTTAATCATGTATGCTAATATATCAACTAAAATGGTATGTTTTATTTAAAACATTAACAACTAGAAACAGCCTGCCTATAATTTTATATATGAAGACTAGGAACAGACTGTCCATAATTTTAAGACAAGAGAGGTAAGAGGATGTAAAGGTACACATTTGTAACATTAACTTCTCTTTCACTAACATATCTATATTTATATTTTTCCAAGTCTTTCTTTTAAAAATCACCCTCTCAGAGAGAAAATGTTAAAGCTTCAAGATAATTAATAACCATTTGTACAGATTTATTACTTAGTTCCTCCCTAGAGAAACTAAGAGTTTCAATAAATTCAGTTAATTCTCATGAATGGACAAAAACTAGCAACTTTGCATTTCCATCACTTGCTTCTTTCATCGATATTCATAAACATTAAGGACCAGGACAATAAAAGCTTATAAAAAGGGAAAATAAATTACTAAAGAACAAAATAGGGTAGCAAGCACAATGTTTCTCAAAGAGGAAGAAAATCTCTGCAAATGATTCAAATTTCCTTTCAGTCAAGCAAACATCAAAGGAAAAAAGGGACAAAAGTTAGATGTTTTAAAAAACGAAATTAGAAAATAAATTGATTAAATGCAACTTTACAGGGCTTACTGTGAGAAACTGCTAACTTGTAATGATCACAACATCCTACTAGTCATTTTCAGCTTTTGGACTGACATAGAACTTTAAGTGTTAAAACTATATTATGTTGCCAAAAAAAAAAAAAAGAACTGAACAAAGAAAGCAAAAGCATATGCAATAAGGTTTCATCTGAGAAAAGTGAACAATCTAAGCAACAAAAATTTTAAAGGAGCAGATTTGAGGGGAAAAAGTGGAAAAGCAACCTAAAAGAAATGAAAATCCTGAAAAGCCTGTGAAACACTGTTTACTCGTGCTCTGCTTCACAATCCTCTCATAAGGAGTCTGGCCGGCCTGAAATGTCTGTGGACCGTGACCACCCACACTATGGGAAGCACCGTGATTAAAGAGAGTGCTGTACTCCAGTATCTGCCAGCATGGTTTGTGCCATGTTGTAATTATTAAATTTGCAGTCTTTTTTATAATCCGTTGCATGTGTTGTGGCAAGTCCCCTACACTGTCTAATAGGAAAACCACTGAACATGAATAGCAAGTTATTTTTAATGTGCACAAATGGCTAGAAAACTGGATACTTTTAATATTACACTTTCAACTTTCAAAAAAATGGTTTAACTTACCATACATCTAAAGCTACGATGAAAACAGATATGCCACTCCAAATTCCCTTCAATCCTCTTAAAGAAGATATATAGCCCAAGTTAAACCCCTTAATAAGTAGCTAAAATGTAGGTTAAACATATACCAAGGAACAATTCACCCTCACATCTCTCCAGTGATTACACACATGAGAGAATACCAAGGAATACAACAGCTGTAAAATTCTGCAAGTCTATTTACCCCTAAACTTGCTGTCTATAAAATACGTGCTTTCCATTCTAATTTTTCCCCCAAGGGTAATGTGGCCTTAAAGACATACTTTTCAAGGAATATTAGGTAGTGTGAAAAAGTCAGTCAGAACACCCAGAACAGGCATTCAGAAAAATAATGTGAACTAAATGAATGGAAACGCTACAAATCCTGGCTGTTGAACCAACCTCCCCCAATCCTACCCTCCCACCTTGCTGAAGAAGCTGTCACTCAGGCATAGCAGGCCTTTTTTGTAGAAGCCAGGATAATATGAAGTTGGGTTTTTCTTTAAGGTCTTTTTAAAAAAGATCAGCTCAACCAGAAATTGGCAGGCAGGACTGGCCCAAAGACAAGTAAGAAAGACCTCCAAACCTCCACCTAAACCTGTCTACTTCAGAGCCCCTGCCCTGGGAAGAATGTATGAGCGCGCTCACACAGACAGCTGGCCACGGCTTTTATCACTAAATAGGAGGGAAACCGAAAGAATAAAAGAAAACAAAATAACCATAAGAATTTTTTAAAAGAGGCATAAAATCAAAACAACCAAAAAATCGTGACCCATCTCTGTAACGCTCCTGCCAAAATGAGCCTTTCATCTGGAGGACAGATGACAGTCTCATTTTTTGATTCCCAGTGATCAAAGTCCTTGAAGATTATTTGCATAGGTTAAGCAAGGAATGAGGATCCTTCTCTCCCAAACATACCTCAAAAAGCCATAAAAGCCCCCAAACCACAAGACCAAGACAGAGAAAACCAACTTTGAACTGTACTGGCCTCCAGGAGACATCATTTCCCATCGCTACCCTGGATGTATGCTCCCGTGAATGGCAGATGGCTCTGCTACTCAGTGATGGGGCAGAGAGAAGAAGGAACAATCCTAAGTATCTCTCTCACAACCTTCCTGAGACCCACTGCAACCTACCTCATTATGTAGCAAAATGCTATAAAGATAAAAAGTGACACAAAGCTCTGTGAGCCATGAATTAACCTTACAATCATAAAGTAGTTTATGTTTAGAGGCTTAATTTAACTTAAATTTTACTTAGTTCCAAGGAAAGGGAAAACAAAAATATATATTTAAGTTTATAAAGTTATGTATTTGAGTTAAAGGCCTCAGATTGTTTAAGAGTTCCTTTTTGGTATTTATTTTAGAATTTTACTAATACTGATTAGACTGTATTTATGAGTATGACACGAATGGCTCTGGCTGTAGCATTTTGGTCTGGCTCTTAATCTCCATTTTCTAGTAAACTTCTTAAGAAGAAGGCAAGAGATTCAGGGAGGAGGCAAAGGACAGGAAAGTAGTGAACTCTTTAAATGACTTCTGCTAATCCATAAGCCTTCTAAGAGAAAAGTCACCCATACATATCCTTTACTACTTTACTGCTAATTTATATGAAGGCAGTTTTCTTCTTTTTTTTTAACCTGATATAATTTCAAGTTTAAGGAGTTTTCAATTTTAGAGCCAGAGGTCTTGGGCCCATAAAGTTATTTGTCCCTGACCTGGTTAGAAAATAGGGATTAAAATCTGTGTAACACATATTCTTTAAAAAATATTTATTTGGCTGCAACAGATCTTGGTTGTGGTACACTGGATCTTCAGTCTTTGTGGCATGCAGGTTCTAAAAAGAATGGGGACGCAGCATGCAGGATCTTTAGTTATGGCATGCGAATTCTCAGTTGTGGCATATCCCCTAGTTCCCTGACCAGGGATCAAATCCAAGCCCCCTGCATTGGGAGAACAGGGTCTTAGCCACTGGACCACCAGCAAAGTACCATACATATGTTAAATATTTCACTTATACACATTATACAGAATACACTAAAATTGATACAAATCTCCTTAAAAGTGCCTGATTTATGGACACACAAACACAAGATTAAAGTGGATTATGAGCATTAAAGGGTCTTTTTGTATTATATACTGGTCTCAGTACAAATTGTAACAAAAATTACATTTGCAACATTTGCAAGTTGTCTATTCTTTAAAGTCCTCCAAAAACCCCTACAACTGTGTGTCCAAATCACACAGGTGGGTGCTGGCATTATTATCATTATTAGTTTCATAGATTAAAAAGCTGCTCAAATTGCCAATGTGACTGGCCTGTGGACACTAAATTTGTGTTGGTATGCATATGCAAACACAAACAGGTCCTAGTCCCTGGAAATTGTAAGCATGTTATTTTACACAGCAAAAGAGAATTAAGGTGGCAGATGGAATTTAAATTGCTAATCAGCTGATTTTAAAATAGGGAGATTATCCTGGATAATCTACTCAGGCTCAGTTTAATCATAAGCATCCTTAAAGGTAGAAGAAGGAGGTCACAAAGGAAGAACCAGAGACATGGAGTCTCAGAAGGACTTGCTGGTTCTGAAGATGGCAGAAGGGACCACAAGTCAAGGAATATGGGTAGCATCTAGAAGCTGGAAGAGACAAGGAGATGGATCCTCTCCTAGAATCTCTAAAAGGAATGCAGCTCTGTTGACACCTGGTTTTAGACCAGTGAGATGTTGAAGCTGAAACTCCAATACTGTGGCCACCTGATGTAAAGAGCTGACTCATTTGAAAATTCAGACCCTGATGCTGGGAAAGATTGAGGGCAGGAGGAAAAGGGGATGACAGAGGATGAGTTTTTTGGATGGCATCACTGACTCAATGGACATGAGTTTGGGTAGGCTCCGGGGGTAATGGACAGGGAAGCCTGGAGTGCCGCAGCTCATGGAGTCGCAAAGAGTTGGACACAACTGAGTGACTGAACTGAAATGAACTGAACTGAGACCCATTTGGACTTCTGACTTCCCAGTAAGATAAAAACATATTGTTTAAGCCACTAAATCTTTGGTAATTTGTTAAAAAAGCAATAGGAAATTAATACACAGGTCATCAGCAGTAGGGCCTAGATTCCAACACAGAGCTTCAGACTTGATTTCATTTGCTAAGGCCCTTATTTCCCACTTTCCTTTAACAGATAAGCCATAACCTTTTACCTCCAAATGTCACTGCATTTAAATTACTTAAATCTGGACAAAAGACCTTTACAGGATCATACTTCACATATATGAAACTTAGCCAACTAACAACCTCCACCAACACAACTCAGAACTAGGTGTACACAAGAGATATCAAGTCCAAATCTCAGAATATTCCTAAGGGACCCTCCTTTATCCTTATTCAGTGTCATCACATATAATTCCACACCACTTAGTTCTTATTGCTGCACAAAGCAAATCCAAAGCAGCATATGGGAAACATAACAGTACAGTCTCCAGGCAAGCACAATGACATTTAGTGATAGCAGTTAATGAGACATTAAAACTTAAAAAGGAAATATCCATGGATGAAATGAAAATAAAATAAAATTTTAAAGTCTTCTCTATTGGGAGAAGTCTCCATTTTAGTAAACAGCACCACCATTTAAAATCTTAGGAGTCATTCATCTTTGTTTTCTTTTCCATTTAGAGAAGACCCTTTAACACTTCTTGTATGGTCAGTTGACAACTGATGAACTCTTATTTTTGCTTATTTGAGAAGCTCTTTCTCTCTCTTTGCAGGATACCGCAAGATAACCTTGCTGGGTAAAATATCTTAGGTTGTAGGTTTTTGCCTTTCAGCACTCAAAATGTATCACTGTCACTCCCTTCAGGCCTGAAGTTTCTGCTGAAAAATCAGCTAACAACCTTACAGGGGGTTTCCTTGTGTGTGACTCTCTTTTCTTCTTGCTGCTTTTAAAATCCTCTTTTTATCTTTAACTTTGCCATTGTATTATTAAATACGATATGTCTTTTTGTGGGTCTTTTTGGGTTCATCTTGTTTGAGACCCTCTTTGTGCTTCCTCTACTTGGATATCTGTCTCTTTCTTCAGGTTCAAGAAGTTTACAGCCATAATCTCATCAGATACATTTTCTTTTCCTCTCTCTCTTCTCCTTCTGGGATCCCTATAATACAAATGTTCATACACTTAATGTTGTCTCAAAAGTCCCTTAAACTATCCTTTCTTTAAAAAAAATGTTACTTTTCTTTTTGCTGTTCTGATTGAATGATTTCCATTACCTTAGTTTCCAAATAGCTTATGAGTTTTTCTTTAACACCTAATCTGCTGCTAATCCTTTCCAGTATATTTTCCCTCTCAGTTATTATATTCTTCAGCTATGACTTTTTTAATATATATTTTAGATTTTTTTTTTAATTTGTCTATTTTTTTTCCTATTCCTTTTTTTTAAAAAAAACTATTTCTGGATTTGTTTGTTTTACTATTTATCAAGTATCATCTGTTTTATTAGGGTTTTTTCTTTTGTTCTTTTTTAAAATATGATTCCTCTCTCTCCAGTCTGTGTGTGCCCAGTGGCTTTGGTGGGAGGTCTGTATTTGATCTGAGCATGAGCCACATGTCCCTTCAGGCTGGAGTTGCAGGGATGACAGCCACAGAAGGTGCAAACAAGGGCTTTTCCTCTTTGCAGGAGTTGTCACTACCCTATCGGGGCAGGAGAGGTGCCTGAGAGGCTGCAGCAGGAGCCTGGGGGAGTTGCGTTTCTCCTGAGTGTGATGGCAGTGTCTTTGTTGGGGCCTGAGAGTCATCCTTGATGCCCTATCTTCCTTGTATGGTCCCCCATCTTATGAAATACAATATCAACACCTGTTAATTCTGAAACCAAATCTGAAGTACCTCTGCTTCCTTTAACCACCTGGTAACCATTCTGGTTCAAGTCCCCAAAATCCTTTGCTTGGCCTACTGCAACAATGGACTTCCATGCTGGACTGCTTTCCACCAGCAGACAGACGAAAATTAGAACCTGAAATGTCTGTTTCTAGACATATACTCAGAGAAACTCTAGCACATGAACACCAGGAGATATGTATAGAAATATTCACAGCCATACTGTTTGTAACAGCAAAACCTAGAGTAAGAAAAACACTATAGGGTAGTGAAAATGAATGTTCTACAGCTACACATATGAACCTCAAAATATATATAACATTGGACAAGTAGCAGATTAACACATCATCATATTTATATGAAATTCAAACATAAAAATTACATTATGTATTATTTATAACTAAATCAGTATGTTCAGTTCAGTCGCTCAGTTGTGTCTGACTCTTTGTGACCCCATGGACTACACCATGTCAGGCCTCCCTGACACCAACACCCGGAGTTTGCTCAAACTTATGTCCATTGAGTCGGTGATGCCATCCAACCATCTCATCCTCTGCTGTTCCCTTTTCCTCCCATCTTCAATCTTTCCCAGCACCAGGGTCTTTTCAAATGAGTCAGTTCTTCGTATCAGTTGGCCAAAGTATTGGAGTTTCAGCTTTATCATCAGTCCTTCCAATGAATATTCAGGACTGATTTCCTTTAGGATGGACTGGTTGGATTGCCTTGCAGTCCAAGGGACTCTCAAGAGTCTTCTCCAACACCACAGTTCAAAAGCATCAATTCTTCAGTACTCAGCTTTCTTTATAGTCCAACTCTCACATCTATACACAACTACTGGAAAAACCATAGCTTTGACTAGATAGACCTTTGTCAGCAAAGTAACGTCTCTGATTTTTAATATGCTGTCTAGGTTGGTCATAACTTTTCTTCCAAGGAGCAAGCCTCTTTCAATTTCATGGCTGCAGTGACCATCTGCAGTGATTTTGGAGCCCCCCAAAATAAGTATGTAGTCAAACTATTTTTTAAAAAACAAGGTAATAATAAATAGAAAATTCAAGATAAGAGAGAGAATGAACTATGTGAAGGGGAAAAGTAATATGGCTGACTCTAATAACAGCCAATTCCTAATGCTGAATGGTACATATGTTATTTATTATTCTTTAAATTTTACAATGATACAGTTTTTTTTTAAAGGGATGCTTCAATTTAAAAAGCAAAAAATTTTTGAGATTTAGATGAATAAATGTTAATCTAATCAAAAACTAATTCCCCTGATATGACACTCACAATGACAATAATAACTAACATTTATCATCACTTAATGTCAAGCATTGCTATAAAAACTTTATATACACACAACACACCTGTACACCCACATTCACATATATCATACATATAATCATTTAATCATCCTAACAACACTATGAGGTGGTAAAATTATTTTCCCTTTGTGAAGAAAACTGTAATTCTGAGAAGTTATGTGACTTGCCTAAATTAATACCAAGTTAATGTTTCCCTGGTGGCTTAGACGGTAAAGTGTCTGCCCACAATGTAGGAGACCTGGGTTCGATCCCTGGGTCAGGAAGATCCTCTGGAGAAGGAAATGGCAACCCACTCGAGTACTCTTGCCTGGGAAATCCCATGGACGGAGGAGCCAGGTAGGCTACAGTCCATGGGGTCAGAGAGAGTCGGACACAATTCACCTTCACTTTCACTGAAGAAGTGGCAGACCCAGAATTTGAATCCAGACAGTTATGTGGCCCAGTGCCTTCATTACAAAACAGTCTTAGATTGGAATAATTACTAGTAGATCTGACATAAACGCCCAAAATTCTTTCAACATTTAACAATCTTAACAAATGACAATTATCTGACAACAAAGATTCTTAAAACATTTCATATACATTCTACAAACTTTTACAACTTGTATGCTTATAGGATAGGTTATGGAGAAGGCAATGGCACCCCACTCCAGTACTCTCGCCTGGAAAATCCCATGAACGGAGGAGCCTGGTGGGCTGCAGTCCATGGGGTCACTAAGAGTCAGACACGACTGAGCGACTTCACTTTCACTTTTCACTTTCATGCCTTGAAGAAGGAAATGGCAACCCACTCCAGTGTTCTTGCCTGGAGAATCCCAGGGACGGTGGAGCCAGGTGGGCTGCCGTCTGTGGAGTCGCACAGAGTCAGACACAACTGAAGCAACTTGGCAGCAGCAGCAGCAGCAGCAGCTGGATAGGTTATAATAGAGCTTTGTTATCTGAAAATGTTAATTATACAGAGGGCAAGTGGCATCCTAGTATACACACTAATATATAAAACTGATTTGGAAATTTCTTAAAGCCTTATTAATTTGTTCAGATATTTTTAAAGCACCCCAGGTGTCTTCAGAACTAATCATGTTCTGAGCTCTTGAGTGCAAGAATCCAAAAGGGTATTAAAATGATCATTATTTTATATCACTAATTCTGGAACAGCTTGTTACTTCAGAATAGCAACTGGTACAAAAGATTTAAACCCAGCACATCAATAATTACACTAAGTAGAGACATTTAAATACTTTAAACATGAAGGGACAGCAGTTGCCAGATTGAATAAAAACCAGAAACCAACTACATGCTACCTATATGAAACCAATCTTAAAATAAAGATACAAATAGTTTAAAAGTAAAAGGATGAAAAAGGATGTATCATGTAAATACTAATTAATAGAAAGCTAGAGGTTTTTTTTTTTTAATATCAGACAAAGTAAACTTCAGAATAGAAAGTATTACTCAGGACAAAAACATACATTTCACTAACAATAAAACAGTTGATTCAACAAGAGGACATAGCAATTCTAAATGTGCTTGTACCCAATAACAAAGCTTCAAAATAAATGAAACCAAAAAAATGACAGAATTGAAAACAGAAGTGGATAACTTCCACTTAAACACTCAAACATTATCTCTCATTAACTGAGAGAAAATTAGTAAGGCTACAGAAGACTTGGATGACACTATTATTGAGACAATTCTCCATGGGTCTCTTGTAATTCTTAATGCTCTGTGAACAGAGGCACTGACTGCCTTTCTGCCAGACTATCTTTTCAAGGATGCTTCTATAGCAAGCAGCTTTGGAAGAGAGAAATAGGGTCTTAGTCATAAGCTAAAGGCAATTTTGTTTACTATCCAATATATTATGAATCCCTCCAGGGTAAAATGAAGTATGTCTTTAGCCTGTTATAAGAGATTTGAGGACTCCAAGATGAAGGTTCCTCAGCTGTGACTGGAAAACATCTATGAACAGTATTTACCTGGGATTCTGTGAATCTCCTCTATAAGCTATGGGGCACACAGGAAACAGACACAAACATCAAACTCATACTGTTTGTTGTGCTATGAGCAATAAAGTCCTTTGTTTCTGACTCAGGAGATCTATGTCTCCTGACAGCAGGCATTAAACAGTGGCAGACTAACCTGTCAACTTGCAAGCAGGGAAAACCCCAGACCCTTCACAGTCTTCCCAACATTCAACCACTTGATTCAACTGCCATCTATAGAATACTCCATCTAATGTTATTTTCAAGTTTACATGTAATACTCACCAAAACAGTCTCTGAGAACCAAAAATGACTGAAATAATAAAAATATTTTCTTAGTCACAATCTAATTAAACTAAATATCACTAACAGAAATGTGTATATGTGTGTGTGTATATATATATATATATATCTGGAAAACACTCACATAGCTGGATATTAAACAACACATTTCTAAATAATCAATGAGTCAAAGAAAAAACCTATAAGCAACTAATGCAATGATTTGAGGGAAATTTATGGCTTTTACTTTTATTGTTACAAATGAAGAAAGGGCTCAGATAAAGTATTCAAATTCCAGCTTAATAATCAGAGGAAAAAAAGATTCAAACAAATCCAAAGTAGAAAAAGGAAATACATATAATAGGAGAAATAAAAGAAACAGAAATTTACAAAAGACATAAAAATTGATGAGGATCAAATTGGGTTCTTTAAAAGACAATTTAATAAATTTGTTAAAAACCGAGCTCCTTTCATGGGAAAAAATGGGGAGAAGACCTAAGTTCTAATGTCAGAAATAAAAGTAAGGACATTGCTACAACCTTTAGAAATCAAAGTTCTTAAAAAGAATGTTAGGATGAGATGAAGAAATTATGGAGAAGTGAAAAATTACTGAAGCTGACTGAAAAGGAAATGAAGAACTTAAGTAGAATTACCTATTAAAGAAAATAAACACATAATTTAAAAACACTCCCACTGAGAAAATATCAGAACCAGATAGTTTCATTAGTCACATTAATTAAAAATTTAAGAAATAAAAAAATACTGCTACTATATAAACTTAGAAAATACAGGTGAATAACATGAACCATGAACTTCTGGATACTCAAGCTGGATTTACTGCCAACATCTGTTGGATGATAGAAAATGCGAGAGAGTTCCAGAAAAACCTCTACTTCTGTTTTATTGACTATGCCAAAGCCTTTGACTGTGTGGATCACAACAAACTGTGGAAAATTCTTCAAGAGATGGGAATACCAGACCACCTGACCTGCCTCCTGAGAAAACCGTATGCAGGTCAAGAAGCAAGAGTTAGAACTGGACATGGAACAACAGACTGGTTCCAAATAGGAAAAGGAGCACGTCAAGGCTGTATATTGTCACCCTGCTTATTTAACTTACATGCAGAGTACATCACACGAAATGCCAGGCTGGATGAAGCACAAGCTGCAGTCAAGATTTCTGGAAGAAATATAAATAAACTCAGATATGCAGATGAGGCTACTCTTATGGGACAAAGTGAAACAGAACCAAAGATCCTCTTGATGAAAGCTAAAGAGGAGAGTGCAAATGTTGGCTTAAAACTCAACATTTGAAAAACTAAGATCATGGCATCTGATCCCATCACTTCATGGCAAATAGATGGGGAAACAATGGAAACAGTGACAGGCTTTATTTTCTTGGGCTCCAAAATCACTGCAGATGGTGACTGCAGCCATGAAGGTAAAAGACGCTTGCTCCTTGGAAGACAAGCTATGACCAACCTAGACAGCATATTAAAAAGCAGAGACATTACTTTGTGAACAAAGGTTCATGTAGTCAAAGCTATGGTTTTTCCAGTAGTCACGTTGGATGTGAGAGTTAGACCATAAAGAAAGCTGAGCACTGAAGAACTGATGCTTTTGAACTGTGGTGTTGGAGAAGACTCTTGAGAGTCCCTTGGACTGCAAGGCAATCCAACCAGTCCATCCTAAAGGAAATCAGTCCTGAATACTCATTGGAAGGAGTGATGCTGAAGCTGAAACTCCAATACTTTGGCCACTGGATGAGAAGAACTGACCTGATGCTGGGAAAGATTGACCTGATGCTGGGAAAGACTGAAGGCAGGAGGAGAAGCAGATGACAGAGGATGAGATGGTCAGATGGCATCACCGACTCAACGGACATTAGTTTGAGTGAGCTCCAGGAGTTGGTGATGGACAGGGAAGGCTGGTATGCTCCAGGGTCCATGGGGTCATAAAGAGTCAGACACAACTGAGCAACTGAACTGAACTGAACTGAATGCTGATATCAAAACCTCCTAGACGAAAGAAAACTGGAGACCAATATTCTTCATGAACATAAATATAAAAATCTTTGAATAAAATTTTAGCTTATAAAAAGTAGCAATATATAAAAAAGGATTATGGTACACCACTAAATAGGGTTAATCCAGGAATGAGAGGTGTTGCTAACAATCTAAAATCAGTAAACGCAATTTGTGATATTAATAATAGTATAAAGGAATAACATCATTCCAATACATGAATAAGAACCCATTTTATTTCTTAAAGAGAAAGATTTTATGATCAGTTTTTAAATTAAAATATAGTTGACATGCAACATTATGTTAGTTTCAGGTGTACTATATAACGATTTTATATCTGCATGCATTATGAAATCATAACAATGATAAGTCTAACCACAATCTGCTCTCATACAAAATTACTACAATATTACTTACTGATCATATTCCTTAGGCTGTATATTATATCCCTTTGATTTATTTATTATAAAACTGGAGGTTTATACTACTTAATCCCAATCAGCTATTTCACCCACTTACTCCAACACCTTCTCTTCTGGCAGTCACCTGTTTTTCTCTGTAATCTATGAATCTGTTTTTTGTTTTGCTTTTTCAGTTGAGTTCAGTCGCTCAGTCGTGTCCGACTCTTTGCGACCCCATGAATCGCAGCACGCCAGGCCTCCCTATCCATCACCAACTCCAGGAGTTCACTCAGACTCACGTCCATCGAGTCAGTGATGCCATCCAGCCATCTCATCCTCGGTCGTCCCCTTCTCCTCCTGCCCCCAATCCCTCCCAGCATCAGGGTCCTTTCCCATGAGTCAACTCTTCGCATGAGGTGGCCAAAGTACTGGAGTTTCAGCTTTACCATCATTCCTTCCAAAGAAATCCCAGGGCTGATCTCCATTACAATGGACTGGTTGGATCTCCTTGCAGTCCAAGGGATTCTCAAGAGTCTTCTGCAACACCACAGTTCAAAAGCATCAATTCTTTGGCGCTCAGCCTTCTTCACAGTCCAACTCTCACATCCATACATGACCACGGGAAAAACCATAGCCTTGACTAGACGGACCTTTGTTGGCAAAGGAATGTCTCTGCTTTTGAATATGCTATCTAGGTTGATCATAACTTTTCTTCCAAGGAGTAAGCATCTTTTAATTTCATGGCTGCAGTCACCATCTGCAGTGATTTTGGAGCCCCCAAAAATAAAGTCTGACACTGTTTCCACTGTTTCCCCATCTATTTCCCATGAAGTGATGGGACCAGATGCCATGATCTTAGTTTTCTGAATGTTGAGCTCTAAGCCAACTTTTTGACTCTCCTCTTTCACTTTCATCAAGAGGCTTTTAAGTTCCTCTTCACTTTCTGCCATAAGGGTGGTGTCATCTGCATATCTGAGGTTATTGATATTTCTCCTGGCAATCTTGATTCCAGCTTGTGCTTCTTCCAGCCCAGCATTTCTCATGATGTACTCTGCATAGAAGTTAAATAAGCAGGGTGACAATATACAGCCGTGATGTACTCCTTTTCCTATTTGGAACCAGTCTTTTGTTCCATGTCCAGCTCTAACTGTTGCTTCCTGACGTGCATAGAGGTTTCTCAAGAGGCAGGTCAGGTGGTCTGCTATTCCTATCTCTTTCAGAATTTTCCACAGTTTATTGTGATCCACACAGTCAAAGTCTTTGGCATAGTCAGTAAAGCAGAAATAGATGTTTTTCTGGAACTCTCTTGCTTTTTTGATGATCCAGCAGATGTTGGCAATTTGATTTCCTCTGCCTTTTCTAAACCAGCTTGTTTTGCTTTTTAGATTCTACATATAAGTGCAATATTTAACTTTCACTATCTGACTTGTTTCACTTAGCAAAATACCCTCTAGATCCATTCATGTTGTCCTTAATGGCAAGATTTCAAATTTTTTATGGCTGACTGGATTTCAATTATACATACTTATAACATATTCCTTATCTGTTTTTTTGATGGACATTTAGATTGCTTCCTTATCTTGGCTAGTGTAAATAATGCTACATTGAACACTGTACTTCATATATCTTTTTGAATTAGTGATTGTGTTTTTTTCAGGGGGAGGAGAGGGTAAATTTTAAAAAGTGAAATATGGTAGCTCTAGTTTTAATTTTTTGAGGAACCTAAAACTGTTTTCCATTCTGGCTGGAACAATTTATAATCTCACCAATGGTACATGAGGGTTCCTTTGTCACATCCTCAACAATACTTGTAATTTCAAGGCTTTTTGATGGAAACCATTTAGACAGGTGTAATATGGTAGCTCATTCTGGTTTAATTTGCATTTTCCTAATGATTGATGTTGAGCATCTTTTCATGTGTCTGTTGGCCATCTATACTTTTTTTTTTGAAAATGTCTATTCAGGTCCTCTGTCCATTTTTCTTTCTGTCTTTACTGGAGTATATTTGCTTTACATTGCTGTGTCAGTTTCAGCTGTATCGCAAAGTGAATCAGCGATATGTACATATGTACCCTCTCTTTTTTGGATTTCCTTACCAATCTGGTCACCACAGGGCACTGAGTAGACTTCCCTGTGCTATACAGTAAGTTCTTTCTGGTTATCTATTTCATACATGGCAGTGTACATATGTGTAGTGCAGTGAAAGTCACTCACTTGTGTCCAACTCTTTGTGAGCCCACAAACTATACAGTCTCTGGAATTCTCCAGGCTAGAATACAGGAGTAGACAGCCTTTCCCTTCTCCAGTGGATCTTCCTGACCCAGGAATCGAACCAGGGTCTCCTGCATTGCAGGAGGATTCTTTCCCAACTGAGCTATCAGGGATACCAGTCTAAATCTCCCACCCACTCTTTTCCCTTGGTACCCACACATTTGTTGTCTACATACATGTCTCTCTCTGTCTGCTTTGTTAATAAGATCATCTATATCATTTTTCTAGATTCCACATATATGGTTTAATATATAATATTTGTTTTCCTCTTTCTAACTTATGTCTGTAAGTTAGAAGTAAGTTTCTTCTAACTTTCTAACTTATTCACTCTGTATGACAGTTCTAGGTTCATCAACATCACTACAACTGACTCAATTTTATTCCCTTTTATGGCTAAGTAATATTCATTGAATATATGTACCACAACTTCTTTATCCATTCATTTGTCAGTGGACATTTATGTTGTTTCAGTGTTCTGGCTATTATAATAGTAAATACTATTTACAATAGTATATAGTGCTGCAATGAATATTAGGGTGCATATACCTTTTTGAATTATGTTCTTCTCTGCATATATGCACAGCAGTGGGATTGACAGGTCATTTTACTTTTTAAGAAACCTCTTGGGTTTCCTTGGTAGCTCAGTGGTAAAGAATCTCAGTGGTAAAGAATCCACCTGCTAAGGCAGGAGACAGGGGTTTGATCCCTGGTCTGGGAAGATCCCACACGCCATGGAGCAACCAAACCCAAGAACTACAACTATTGAGCCTGTGCTCCAGAGTCTGGGAGCTGGAAATACAGAGCCAACGTGCCACAGCTACTGAAGCCCGTGCACCTTAGAGCTCATGTTCCTCATGTATGTAGACATTTGTTGTCTACATACATGTCTCTCTCTCTGTCTGCTTTGTTAGTAAGATCATCTATATCAAGAGAAGTCAATACAATGAGAAGTCCAAGCACTGCAACTACAGAGACCCCACTTGCTGCAACCAGAGAAAAGTTCATGTAGCAACAAACACAGAACACAGGCAAAAATAAATTAAAAAGAAAATTCCATACTGTTCTCCATAGTGACTATCAATTTACATTCTCACCAATAGTGGAACAGACTTCCCTTTTCTCCACACCATCTACAGCACTTACTGTCTGTAGATTTTTTTTTATGATGGCGATTCTGACTGGTGTGAGGTGATACCTCATTGTACTTTTGATCTGCATTTCTCTAATAATCAGAGATGTTGAGCATCTTTTCATGTGTTTGTTAGCCATCTGTATACCTTCTTTGGAGAATCGCCTATTTAGATCTTCCATCCATTTTTTAGACTGGGCATGAACTATTTGTGTATTTTGGAGATTAATCTCCTGTAAGTTGCTTCAGTGGAAAATATTTCCTCCTATGCTGAAGGCTTTTTATTTTCATCTTTTTTATGGCATTCTCTGCTGTGCAAAAGCTTTTCAGTTTAATTAGGTCCCATTTGTTTGTTTTTATTTTCATTATTCTCAGTTCAGTTCAGTTCAGTCTCTCAGTAGTGTCCGACTCTTTGCAACCCCGTGAATCGTAGCACGCCAGGCCTCCCTGTCCATCACCAACTCCTAGAGTTCACTCAGACTCAATGTCCATCGAGTTGGTGATGCCATCCAGCCATCTCATCCTCTGTCGTCCCCTTCTCCTCCTGCCCCCAATCCCTCCCAGCATCAGAGTCTTTTCCAATGAGTCAGCTCGTCACATGAGGTGGCCAAAGTACTGGAGTTTCAGCTTTAGCATCATTCCTTCCAAAGAACACCCAGGGCTGATCTCCTTTAGAATGGACTGGTTGGATCTCCTTGCAGTCCAAGGGACTCTCAAGAGTCTTCTCCAACACCACAGTTCAAAAGCATCAATTCTTCGGCACTCAGCTTTCTTCATTATTCTAGTGGGTGCATTAAAAAAGATCTTGCTCCAATTTATGTCAAAGAGTGTTTTGCCTATGTCTTCCTCTAAGAGTTTTTATAGCGTGTGCCCTTACCTTTAGGTCTTTAATCCATTTTGAGTTCATTTTTGTGTATGGTGTTAGGGAGTGTTCTAATTTCCTTCATTGGATGATGCTATCCAGTTTTCCCACTATCACTTTTGAGAGAGACTATCTTTTCTCCATTGTATATTATTTATCCATTGTCATAGATTAGGTGACATAGGTGCATGGATTTGCCTCTGGGCTTTCTACTCTATTCCACTGATCTATATTTTTGTTTTTCTGCCAGTACCATATTGGCTTGATTACTGTAGCTTTGCAGTATAATCTGAAGTCAGAGAGCCTGATTCCATCAGCTTCATTTTTCTTTCTCAAAATTCATATGGTTATTTATTTGAGGCCTTTTGAGTTTCCATACAAATTGTAAAAACTTTTTGTTCTCATTTCATGAGAAGTGCCACTGCTACGTTTGATAAAGATTGCACTGAATCTATAGATTGCTTTGGTTAGTACAGTCATTTTTGCAATGTAGATCCTTCCAAGCCAAGAACATGGTATATCATTCCATCTTCAAGTGTTGTCTTTGGTTTGTCTCCTTAGTTAGTTTTATTCCTAGGTATTTCATTTCCTTTGTTACAATGCTAAGTGGGATTGTTTCCCCAGTTTCTCTTTCTGCTATTTCATTGTTACTGTATAGGAAGGCAAGAGATTTCTGTGTACTAATTTTGTATCTTGCAACTTTTCTAAATTCACTGATTAACTCTAGCAGGTTTCTGGTGCAATCTGAAGCATTTTCTATGTATAGTATCATGTCATCTGCAAGTAGTGAAATTTTCACTTCTTTTTCAATTTGGATTCCTTTTGTTTCTTTTTCTTCTGTAACTGCTGTGGCTAGGCTTTCCAAAACTATGTTGAATAAAAGTGGTGAGAGAGGACACTGTCTTGTTTCTGATCTTAGAGGAAATGCTTTTGGTTTTTCACCATTGATAATGATGTCTGTTGTGGGTTTGTCACATGTGGACTTTATTATGTCAAGGTACTTTCCCTCTATATCCACTTTCTGGAGAGTTTTAATCATAAATGGGAGCTGAATTTTGTTAAAAAGCTTTTTCTGTGCCTACTGAGATGATCATATGGTTTCCTTTAGGTAAAGCTGATTTGGTGGTGCTGAACTTGTTGCTTTTACCTTGGTGCTTTTAATATTTTCTCTTGGTAGTGGACTGGCCAAAAGACTCATTTGTTTTTACTATAAGATACCTCTAGCAGCACTTAGTTGTCTTTAACTTCATTCAGAATAATTCTGTCAAATTGTATTGTGACAGCTATAATATTAGCATGCATTCACCATAAAAATGTATCAAAACTGGTGAATTTTTGTGTAATCACTTTAATACTGAGACTAAAAGAAAAAAGGCAATATTTTCAACATATTATGCTTTATTACTTCAAGAAATGTAAAAATGCAACTGAGATGGAAAAAAAGATTTGTGCACTGTATAGACGGAGAAAGAGCTGTGATTGATCAAACATGTCAAAAGTGGTTTGCAAAGTTTCATGCTGAATAATACTCAACTTGAAGTTGATAGTGATCAAATGAGACATTAATTCAGAATAATCAATGCTATACCATGTGGGAGATAGCTGACATATTCAAAATATCCAAATCAAACACCAAAAATTTATACCCACTTAGTTATGTTAATAACTTTGATGTTTGGGTTCCACAGAAGCTAAGAGAAAAAAATCTCCTTGATTATATTTTTGCATGCAATTATCTACTTAAATGTAATGAAATTGTTCCTTTTTTAAAACAAATTGTGATGGACAATGAAAATTGGACACTGTACACAATGTGGAATGGAAGAGATTGTGGAGCAAGGAAAATGAACCACCACCAACCACACTAAAAGCCTGTCTTCATCCAAAGGAGGTGATGTTGTGTATATGGTGGGACTAGAATGGTGTCCTCTATTGTGAGTTCCTTTTAGGAAACCAAACGATTAATTCCAACAAGTACTGCTCCCACTTCGACCAACTTAAAGCAGCATATGATGATAAGCATTCAGAATTAGTCAACAGAAAATGTATAATCTTCCATCAGGATAACACAAGACCACATGTTTCCCTGACGACCAGCCAAAAGCTGTTATAGCTTGACTGGGAAGTTCTGATTCACTGGCTTTATTCACCAGATATTTCATCTTTGGATGTCCACTTACTTTGGTTTTTACAAAATTCTCTTAATGAAAAATATTTCAATCCCCTGAAGACTGCAAAAGGCATCTGGAAGAGTTCTTTGCTCAGTAAGATAAAAAGTTTTGGGAAGATGGCATTATGAAGTTGCCTGAACAATGGCAGAAGCTAGTGGAACAAAATGGTGGATATGTTATTCAATAAAGTTCTGAAAATGTCTTTTCTTTTACTCAAAAACCAAAGGATCTTTTTGGCTAATCCAATATGTCATTTTTGTTAGTTTGATTAATATGTGTGTTGGCGTGTTCTCCTTGGGTTTGACTTTATGGGACTTTCTGCACTTCCTGAATGCCGGTGATTATTTCCTTTTCCATGTTAGGGAAGTTTTTGATGATAATCACTTGAAATATTTTCTCAGACCCATTCTCTTTCTCTTCTTCTGGAATCCCTATAATTCAACATTATGGGACTCAAATGTTGGTGTGTTTAATGTCCCAGAGATCTCTAAGACCTTTTCATTCTTTTTTCTTTATTCTGCTCCATAGTAGTTATTTCCACCATCCTATTTCCAGCTCACTCATCCATTCTTCTGCCTCAGTCTACTATTGATTCCTTCTAGTGTATTTTTTATTTCCGTTATTCTTTTGCTAATCGTTGATTGTTCCTTAGTCCTTTTAGTTCTTCTAGGTTTTTGTTAAATATTTCCTGTATCTGTGTCTCCACTTTATTTCTGAGATATTGGATCTTCTTTACTATCATTAATCTGAATTTTTTTTCAGGTAGATTGCCTATGTTCTCTTCATTTATTTGGTCTTGTGCGTTTCTACCGTGCACCTTCATCTGCAGCATATTTCTCTGGGTATCATTTTGTCTAACTTACTCTGTTTGTGGTCTCCTTCCCACAAGCTGCAGGCTGTAGTTCCTCTTGTTCTGTTGTCCCCTTGTTGGTGAGACTGGCCCAGGGGCTTGTATAGGCTTCCTGGTGGGAGGGCTAGTGCCTGTACTCAGGTGGGTGGAGCTTTCTTTCACCTCTGATGGGCAGGGCTGCATCAGGTGATGTATTTTGGGGTATCAGTGAACTTAGTACTTTAGGCAGACAGTCTGCTGATGGGTAGTGCTGTGTTCCTGTTTTGCTGGGTGTTTAGTGTGAGGTGTGCACCACTGGAACCTGAAGGCAGCTAGGTGGAGCTGGGTCTTAAGTGTCAACATAGCACAAGCTAATTTAAAAATCTCAGGAGCAGCAGCTGCGCAGGCACAGCAGTGCCGAGAGGAGGTACTCCACGTTCAAGGTCAGGAGGGGCGAACTAATCCAAGGTAAGGAGCAGCGGCTGCACTTTGCTAGAGATACCCCACATCTAAGGTAAGAGAAACCCAAGTAAGACGGTAGGTGTTGTGAAAGGGCGTTGGAGGGCAGACATACTGAAACCATAATCACAGAAAACTAGCCAATCTGATCACACGGACCACAAACTTGTCTAACTCAATGAAACTAAGCCATGCTATGTGGGGCCACCTAAGATGGATGGGTCATGGTGGAGAGTTTCTGACAGAATGTGGTCCACTGGAGAAGGGAATGGCAAACCACTTTAGTATTCTTGTCTTGAGAACCCTATGAACAGTATGCAAAGGCAAAATATAGCATACTGAAAGATGAACTCCCCAGGTTGGTAGGTGGTCAATATGCTACAGGACATCAGTGGAGAAATAACTCCAGAAAGAATGAAGGGATGGAGCCAAAGCAAAAACAATACCCAGTTGTGGATGTGACTGGTGATAGAAACAAGGTCCAATGCTTTAAAGAGCAATATTGTATAGAAACCTGGAATGTCAGGTCCATGAATCAAGGCAAATTGGAAAGTAGTCAAACAGGAGATGGCAAGAGTGAATGTCAACGGTCTAGGAATCAGCGAACTAAAATGGACTGGAGTGGGTGAATTTAACTCAGATGACCATTATATCTACTACTGTGGGCAGGAATCCCTTAGAACAAATGGAGTAGCCATCATGGTCAACAAAAGAGTCCGAAATGCAGTACTTGGGTGCAATCTCAAAAATGACAGAGAGATCTCTGTTCATTTCCATCGCAAACCATTCAATATCATGGTGATCCAAGCCTATGCCCCAACCAGTAACGCTGAAGAAGCTGAAGTTGAACGGTTCTATGAAGACCTACAAGACCTTTTAGAACTAACACCAAAAAAAGATGTCCTTTTCATTATAGGGGACTGGAATGCAAAAGTAGGAAGACAAGAAACACCTGGAGTAACAGGCAAATTTGGCCTTGGAATACAGAATGAAGCAGGGCAAAGGCTAATAGAGTTTTGCCAAGAGAACGCACTGGTCATAGCAAACACCCTCTTCCAACAACACAAGGGGAGACTCTACACATGGACATCAGCAGATGGTCAACACTGAAATCAGACTGATTATATTCTTTGCAGCCAAAGATCAAATCCCTTACGATTATACAGTGGAAGTGACAAATAGATTTAAGGGACTAGATCTGATAGATTGCCTGATGAACTATCGATGGAAGTTTGTGACATTGTACAGGAGACAGGGATCAAGACTATCCCTATGGAAAAGAAATGCAAAAAAGCAAAATGGCTGTCTGGAGAGGCATAAAAAATAGCTGTGAAAAGAAGAGAAGTGAAAAGCAAAGGAGAAAAACAAAGATATACCCATTTGAATGCAGAGTTCCAAAGAATAGCAAGGAGAGATAAGAAAGCCTTCCTCAGCTATCAATGCAAAGAAATAGAGGAAAACAACAGAATGGGAAAGACTAGAGATCTCTTCAAGAAAATTAGAGATACCAAGGGAACATTTCACGCAAAGATGGGATCGATAAAGGACAGAAAAGGTATGAACCTAACAGAAGCAGAAGATATTAAGAAGAGGTGGCAAGAATACACAGAAGAACTATACAAAAAAGATCTTCACAAGCCAGATAATCACGATGGTGTGATCACTCACCTAGAGCCAGACATCCTGGAATGTGAAGTCAAGTGGGCCTTAGAAAGCATCACTACAAAAAAGCTAATGGAGGTGATGGAATTCCAGTTGAGCTCTTTCAAATCCTGAAAGATGATGCTGTGAAAGTGCTGCACTCAATATGCCAGCAAATTTGGAAAACTCAGCAGTGGCCACAGGACTGGAAAAGGTCAGTTTTCATTCCAATCCCAAAGAAAGGCAATGCCAAGGAATGTTCAAACTACCGCACAATTGCAGTCATCTCACACGCTAG
Source organism: Capricornis sumatraensis (assembly GCF_032405125.1). Lineage (NCBI taxonomy): Eukaryota > Metazoa > Chordata > Mammalia > Artiodactyla > Bovidae > Capricornis > Capricornis sumatraensis. Next base: position 90,873,298 of record NC_091074.1, read on the forward strand.
TAAATTAATGCTCAAAATTCTCCAAGCAGGCTTCAGCAATACGTGAACCGTGAGCTTCCAGATGTTCAAGCTGGTTTTAGAAAAGGCAGAGGAACCAGAGATCAACTTGCCAACATCCGCTGGATCGTGGAAAAAGCAACAGAGTTCCAGAAAAACATCTATTTCTGCTTTATTGACTATGCCAAAGCCTTTGACTCTGTGGATCACAATAAACTGTGGAAAATTCTGAGAGAGATAGGAATACCAGACCACCTGACCTGCCTCTTGAGAAACCTCTATGCACGTCAGGAAGCAACAGTTAGAGCTGGACATGGAACAACAGACTAGTTCCAAACAGGAAAATGAGTATGTCAAGGCTGTATATTGTCACCCTGCTTATTTAACTTCTATGCAGAGTACATCATGAGAAATGCTGGGCTGGATGAAGCACAAGCTGGAATCAACATTGCCGGGAGAAATATCAATAACCTCAGATATGCAGATGACACCATCCTTATGGCAGAAAGTGAAGAACTAAAGAGCCTCTTGATGAAAGTGAAAGAGGAGAGTCAAAAAGTTGACTCAAAGCTCAACATTCAGAAAACAAAGATCGTGGCATTTGGTCCCATCACTTCATGAGAAATAGACGGGGAAACTGGAAACAGTGAGAAACTTTATTTTTTTGGGGCTCCAAAATCACTGCAGATGGTTATTGTGGCCACGAAATTAAAAGACACTTACTCCTTGGAAGGAAAGCTATGACCAAACTAGGCAACAAATTAAAAAGCAGAGACATTACTTTGTCAACAAAGGTCCATCTAGTCAAGGCTATGGTTTTTCCAGTAGTCACGTATGGATGTGAGATTTGGACTGTGAAGAAAGCTGAGTGCCGAAGAATTGATGCTTTTGAACTGTGAGACTGTGGGACTCTTGAGAGTCCCTTGGACTGCAAGGGGATCCAACCAGTTCATCCTAAAGGAGATCAATCCTGGGTGTTCATTGGAAGGACTGATGCTAAAGCTGAAACTCCAATACTTTGGCCACCTGATGCGAAGAGCTGACTCACTGGAAAAGACTCTGATGCTGGGAGGGATTGGGGGCAGGAGGAGAAGGGGACGGCAGAGGATGAGATGGCTGCATGGCATTGCTGACTCGATGGACATAAGTCTGGGTGAACTCCAGGAGTTGGTGATGGAGACAAGAAGGCCTGGCGTGGGGCGATTCATGGGGTCGCAAAGAGTCAGACATGACTGAGTGACTGAACTAAACTGAACTGAATAGGCTCTAGGCTCATCCACCTCATTAAAACTGACTCAAAGTTCTTCGCTTTTATGCCTGAGTAATATTCCATTGTATATATGTACCACAACTTCTTTATCTACTCATCTTTCAATGGACATCTAGGTTGCTTCCATGTTCTAGCTATTATAAATAGTAGTGCAGTGAACAATGGGATACATGTGTCCTTTTCAATTTTGGTTTCCTCAGTGTATATGCCAGGAGTGGGATTGCTGGGTCATAGGGTGGTTTTATTCCTAGTTTTTAAAGGAATCCCCACACTGTCTTCCATAGTGGCTGTATCAGCTTACATTCCCACCAACAGTGCAAGAGTTTCCCTTTTCTCTACACCCTCTCCAGCATTTATTGTTTGTAGACTTTTTGATGATGGCCATTCTGACTGGTGTGAGGTGATAGCTCATTGTAGTTTTCATTTCCTTTTCTCTAATAATGAACAATGTTGAGCATCTGTTCAGGTGTTTGTTAGCCATCTGTATATCTTCTTTGGAGAAATGTCTGTTTAGGTCTTTTCCCCACTTTTTGATTGGGTTGTTTGTTTTTCTGGTATTGAGTTGTATGAGCTGCTTGTATATTTTGGAAATTAATCCTTTGTCAGTTGTTTCATTTGCTATTATTTTCTCCCATTCTGAGGGTTGTCTTTTCACCTTGCTTATAGTTGTGTTTGCTGTGCAAAAGCTTTTAAGTTTAATCAGGTCCTACTTGTTTACTTTTGTTTTTATTTCCATTATTCTAGGAGGTGGGTCATAGAGGATCTTGCTTTGATTTATGTCATCGAGGGTTGTGCCTATGTTTTCCTCTAAGAGTTTTATAGTTTCTGGTCTCACATTTTGGTCTTTAATCCATTTTGAGTTTATCCTTTTGTATAGTGTTAGGAAGTATTCTAATTTCATTCTTTTACATGTAGCTGTAAAATACTCTCTAGGGTTAATTCTCTGGTAGTCTAGGGTCTTAGAGTCAGTGTTCCCACTCCAAAGGGTCAGAGCTTGATCTCTGGTCAGGAACAAAGATTTCATAAGTGGTTTGTTATGGCATTAAGTGAGATTAAAACAAATATCCCCAAACGAGAAACCACAGATGAACACCAGACAACTGGCAGTTACAAAATCAGGCAAATAATAACTAAAATAGTGGAATATATACATATATACCCATTAGCAAAATCAAAACAGTCCAACAAAAGTAAAGTACAACAGACTGACCTGGAAAACAAAGGAAACCAAAATTATACCTACCAGTTAAGAACAAAACTAAAGCACAAACTGGAAAACAAAAGTAAAGCAAGGTACCAGTTGTGGAATAAAGCACTGAAAATAAAACCAACAAATATGTTGAGAGGAAAAGAAAGAAAGAAAAGGAAGAATAGATATACAAAGCTAAATAGAGGTAGGTAAATAAGATTTATATAAAGATTAACTGCAAGGGGAAAGGAATAGTAGGAAAAGCAAACAAAGGAAAACAAGTAGAAAAAATAATAATAGCTTAAAAAATTAAAATTAAAAAAAGAGAAAAGGTTAAAAAAAAAAAAAAAAGGAAAACTCTACAGAACTGCAAAAGCCCAACGTTGAGGGAGAGGTTTATAACAACAATAAAAATGTGACTGGGTTGGGGGAAAGCTCAAAAGCTTAATTAGATTTCATAGTGGCAATAAAATTGACAACAGGGAGAAAAAAAGGAAAAACAATTTTAAAAATCCAAAAGAATCTACAGAACAAGTCAAAAACATAAGAATAATAAATGTTTTTCTCGAGGCACTGCTGTCAGAGTCCTTTCGTTCACTGGGAGTCACAGTCCACCTCACCTCCCTAGGATGCCCTCCAACACTGTGCTGATCTCTGGACCTACTGTGGGGGCAGCTCAAATTCTAATCTGGTCCTACTCCTGTGTGTTCTTGCCTCCAATGTCCACAGCTATCAGAACCAGTGTGTTTTCCTTTGTGGGAGCTCTCAATATCCTTTTATATATTCCATAGACACAGAGTCTGCCTAGTTGACCATGTGGATTTAAGCTGCAGGTTGTACAACTGGTGGGAAGGTTTTGGGTCTTCTTCCTTAGCCACACTGCCCCTTGGTTTCAATTGTGATTTTATTTCCACCTCTGCATGTGGGTTTTCCACTGGGGTTTGCTCCTGAGACTGCCTTGGAGGACTTGGGTCTGCCCCAGTGAGGGCCAGGTGTGGAGGTGGTGCAGCTGCTTGGGTCACAGGGGTTCTGACAGCACCAGGTACTCTGGGGAGTTGGTGGCTAGGGCAGCAGGAAATACAGTGCTCTAGAAGGGTATGGCAACCAGCATTGGCCAGTATGCTCCAGTATTCTTGCCTGGAGAACTCCCCTGACAGAGAAGCCTGGCAGGCCACAGTCTCCAGGGTCAGAAAGAGTTGGACATGACTGAAGCGACCCTGCGTGCATAGATGCAAGATTTTTTTTTTTGCCTGAGGCAGCTCTGCCTCAGTGAGAGTTGAGTGTGAAGGTGGTGCAGCTGCTTGGCTTGCAGGGACCCTGCTGGTGCAAAGTGTGCAGGGACAGGGTCTGCCTCCGCTGCAGGATTTATGGCCCTATCAGTCTTTTTTTGAGCCTCTTGTAGCTGGCGATCAGAAGGCCTCTTCGGCCATTTTTTCTAAATAGCTCCACCCGTTCAGGCATTTAGAAGGCTCCCTTGCCTGGGGTCCTTCTCTGTTGTTTGGTGCATCAGGCAAACAGAGGGCCCCCCACCCCCAGCTGGGGTCCTACTTTGTAGATTGGTGCATCAGGCACTTAAAGGGCCACCCTGGGTGGGGTCCATTTCTGTATTTCAGTGTGTCAGGCCTTTGATGGGCCAGTCTCTCTATTGTTCAGCTGCTGATGCTGGCGTGTGGGCAGAGAGAGGCTATGGTGATGGCTCCACCCCCTACATGTGACTCAGCAGTATCAACTTGCTTCCATGGCTGCCAGGCTTTCCTCCAAAGGCATTTCCCTCCAAACCTCCTCCCTCACACACCTCTATCCATCTCTCTGCAGTCAACAGCAGCCCTCACCTTGGGAGTATTCCATAATACCTAAATTCTAGCTCCCAGCCACTGTACCTTCCAGGGGACCTGACTCCCTGTCTGGGGTATATATGGCTGCCGCAAGGACTGTCTGATTCTTATTCCATTTAGGCTGCCACAGATCAGCTGTTTCACTCCCAGCCTTAAATGTTTCTCCTCTGACTCAATTGCCCTAATGTGGGGATTGGACCCCTGCTTTAGTTCCCCCACCTGCTGAGGGCAGGTTCAGTCCCACTAACATTGCTGTTTTTCCCCTAGTTCCTTCATCCTACGGAGTTTTGCATGGTTCTATATATTCTGTTCCACTTGTCAGGTACTCCTGTCTGCTCTCAGCTGGTGTTCTGCATGCAGTTCGGTATCTGAAGGTGTATTCCTGATGTATCCGTGGAGAGAGGCATACTCCACGTCCATCTACTTCTCCACCATCTTGTTCTCGCCTCAATTCTCCGCCTATTTTTAAATTTTTTTATGTTGAGTTACATGAGTTCTTACATATTTTGGATATTAACTCCATATATATATAGTTTATATATATATATTCAGTTTATATATATATAGTTTATATATAAAGTTTTCTAATCTGACACAGTCCCATTTGTTTAGTTTTGCATTTTTCCCTTGCCCTAGGAGACAGATTCAAAAAACTATTGTGAAAATTGATGTCAAAGAGCATTATCCCTGACTTCTTCTAGGCTTTTCATGGTTTTCAATCTTTCATTTAAGTTTTTAATTCATTTAATTATTATACATGCTATGAAAAACTAATCTAGTTTGATTCTTTTGCAGGCAGCTGTCCAGTTTTCCCACGTATATTGAGTGAAGAGGCTGACTTTTCCTCACTGTATATTTTTGTGTCCTTTGTCATAGATTAACTGACCAATTTTGTGTGGTTTTACTTCTGGGTTTTATCCTGTTCCACTGATCTATGTGTCTGTTTTAGCAACAGGACCATACTGTTTTGATTACTGTAGATTAGTAATACAACGTGAAATCAGGGAGCATAGTAGCTCCAGCTTTGTTCTTGTTTCCCAAGATTGTTTTGGCTACTCAGGGTGACTTGTGTATCCATATATATTTTAGGATTCTTTTTGCTAGTTCTGTCGAAAATGTCATGAGGATTTTTACAGGGAACACATTGAATTTGTAGAATGCCTTGGTAGTTTGGCCATTTTAGCAATCAATACAAACTCTTCCAGTCTGTGTATACAATATATCTTTTCATTTCTTTGTATTGATTTCCATTTCACTCATGAATGTTTTCTAGTTTTCCCAGAATATGTCTTTCACCTCCTGTATAATTTATTCATATTTATGTTATTTTTTAAAAGCAATTATAAATGCGACTGTTTTCTTAATTTCTCTTTCTGATAGTTTATTATTAGTGGACAGAAACACAACAGATTTCAGTATATTAATTTTGTATCCTGCAAGCTTGTTGATTTCACTTATTAATTCCAATAAATTTTTTGTGGCACCTTTAGGATTTCCTATACATAGTTCATGTCTCCAGCAAACAGTGACCATATTGTCTTTTCCTATTTGGATGCCTTTTCTTTGTCTTGTCTAGGACTTCCAATACTATGGTGAATAAAGTGATGTCATGTTTCATGTCTTGTTCCTGATTTCAGAGAAAAAGCTGTCAGCTTTTCACTGCTGAATATAATGTTGGCTATGGTTTGTCATATACAGATTTTATTATTTTGAGATATACTCCTTCTATAATCACTTTGTTCAGAGTTTTTATCATAAATGGATCTTGAATTCTGTTGAAAGTTTCTCTGCATCTTTTGAGAAAATTATGATTTTTAGCCTTCAATTTATCAGTGTGGATTGATTTGCAGATATTGAACCATCCTTGCATTCCCAGAATAAATTTCAGTTGATCACAGTACATTATCCTTTTAATGTATTGTTGAATTTGGTTTGCTACTGTTCTGTTGAGGATTTTTGCATCTATGTCTATCATCGATAATGGCCTGTAATTTCCTTTTATTGTTGTGTTGTTTCTGTCTGATTTTAGATGCAGGATGATGTTGCCCCTATAGAATAAACTCTGAAGCATTCTTTATTGCAGTTTTTGGGAATAGTTTTAGGAAGAAAAAGGTATTAATTTTTCTTTAAATGTTTGGTAGAATATACCTGTGAAGTCATCTGATCCTGGATTTAAGTTTTTCGAGGTGTTTTTTGATTACTAATTCAATTTCATTACTGGTGACCAGTCTTTTCATACTGTATATCTCTTCCTAATTCAGTCTTGGGAGATTGTATGTTTCTAGGCATTTGTTCATTTCTTCCACATTGTCTATTTTATTGGCATATAATTATTCATAGTAACCTCTTATGATCCTTTTCTTTTATGATCTGTCAGTTGTAACTTCTTTTTCATTTCTGATTTTCTTTATTTGGGCCTCCCCCCGCCCTTTTTTTCTTGATGAGTATGTTGTTGTTGCTGTTCAACTGCTAAGTTCTGTCCAATTTTTTGTGACCCCTTGGACTGAACCATGCCAGGCTCCCCTGTTCTTCATTGTCTCCTGGAGTTTGCTCAGACTCATGTCCATTGAGTTCGTGGTACTGTCTAACCATCTAATCTTCTGTGCACCTTTCTCCTCTTGCCTTCAGTCTTTGCAAGGATGAGCATCTTTTCCAATGAGTCAGCTCTTCACATCAGGTGGCCAAAATATTGGAGCTTCAGTTTCAACATCAGTCCATCCAATGAATATTCAGGGTTTATTTCCTTTAGGAATGACCGGTTTTATCTCCCTACAGTCCAAGGGACTCTCAAGAGTCATCTTCAGCACAGTTCAAAGGAATCAATTCTTTGATGGTCAGCATTCTTTATGGTCTCTCACATCCATATTTGGAGAAGGCAATGGCAACCCACTCCAGAGTTCTTGCCTGGAGAATCCCAGGGACAGGGGAGCCTGGTGGGCTGCCGTCTATGGGGTCGCACAGAGTTGGACACGACTGAAGCGAGTGAGCAGCAGCACATCCATACGTACGATAAGTATGGCTAACGGTTTATCATTTTACTTTTTCAGAGATAGTTCTTAGTTTCATTAATCTTTTCTATTGATAGTTAGTCTCCATTTCATTTACTTCTGCTCTGCTCTTTATGATTTGTTCCCTTTTACTCACTTTTGGGTGTTTCTCCTTCTTTTTCCAGTTGCTTTAGGTACAAGGTTAGGTTGTTTATTTGAGATTTTTCTTGCTTCCTGAGGTAGGCTTGTATCACTAAGAGTCTCCCTTATGGAACTGCTTTTGCTGCATTCCATAGGTTTTGGAGTGTGGTGTTTTCGTTTTCATTTTCATGTTTCATTGTCTCTAGGTATTTTTAAATTTCCTCTTTTACTATTATTTTTTGGGGGGGCACTTTTTTTCCTAGTCTCATACCATTGTGGTTAGAAAAGATGCTTGATAGGATTTCAATCTTCTTACATTTATGGAGAATTGTTTTGTAACCTAGTGAAGTGAACTGAAGAGAAAGTCGCTCAGTCGTGTCCAACTCTTTGCGACCCATGTATAGTCCATAGACTTCTCTAGGCCAGAATACAGGAGTGGGTAGCCTTTCCCTTCTCCACAGGATCTTCCCAACCCAGAGATCGAACCCAGGCCTCCTGCAATCCAGGCGTATTCTTTACTAGCTGAGACATCAGGGAAGCCCAAGAATACTCAAGTGGGTAGCCAATCCCTTCTCCAGGGGATCTTCCCGACCCAGGAATTGAACCAGGGACTCCTGCATTGCAGGCAGATTCTTTACCAATTGAGCAATCTGGAGAACATTCAACATGCACTTGAAAAAAATATACATTGTGCTGTTTTTGAATGGAATGTTATACATAATATATCTGGTCTAATGCTTATGGCTTGTGTTACCTTTCTGATTTTCTACGTAGATGATCTCTCCATTGATGTCCGTGCAGTATTAAAGTCCCCTACTATTACCATGTTACTGTCACTCTCTCTCTCTATGTCTGTTTATATTTGATTTATGTATTTAGGTCCTCCTATGTTAAGCATATATATATATATATATATATATATATATATATTTACAATTGCTGTATATTCTTGTTGGGTCAATTTTTATATCATTATGTAATATCCTTATTTGTCTCTTCATATAGTCTACTTTAAGTACTATTTTGTCTCATAAAAGTATTACTACTCCAGCTTTCTTTTCATTTTCTTTGCATAGAATACCTTTTCCATTACTTCTCACTATAATTCTGAGTGTGTCCAGATCTGAAGTGTCTCTTATATACAGCATATATGGGAATTGTTTTTGCATCCATTCAGCCACTCTTTGTTTTTTATTGGAGCATCTAATCACTCATGTTTAAATAATTATTAATAAGTTAGTACTTCGTAGGGCTTCCCTGTTAGCTCAATCGGTAAAGAATCTGCCAGTAATCCAGGAGACCCTGGTTTGATTCCTGGGTCAGGAAGATCTGCTGGAGAAGGAATAGGCTACCCACTCCAGTATTCTTGGGCTTGCCTTGTGGCTCAGCTGGTAAAGAACCTGCCTGCAATGTGGGAGACCTGGGTTCGATCCATGAATTGGGAAGAGCTCCTGGAGAAGGGAAAGGCTTCTGGCCTAGAGAATTCCATGGACTGTATAGAGATCGAACATGACTGCAAAGAGTTGGAAATAACTGAGCAACTTCAACTTGTACTTACTGCCATTTTCTTAATCGTTTTCAGGTTGTTTTTGTAGCTCTTTTTTATTCCTTTCTTTTTCTTTTGCTCTTTTCCCTTGTGGTGTGATACCTATCTTTAGTGTTAAGTTTGGATTCTTTTTTGTTTGTATATCTATTATAGACTTTTGGTTGTGTTTATGATGAGGTTTATATATATGTGTGTGTGTGCATATATATACACATATATATGTATCTGTTCATATATATACATATGATTATTTTAAGTTGATAGTCTCTTAAATTTGAGCACATTTTAACAACCCTGCATTTTTACCCTTTTACCTTCATTTAATGTTTTGAAATTATATTTTGCACCTTTTGGTTTTGTGTATTTCTTAACTATTTATTCTAGATGTCAATAATCTACTATTTTGTCTTTTAACCTTCCTATCAGCTTTATAATTGGTTGATCTACAACCTTTACTACATATGTGTCCTTACCGATAGGATTTTTCCTTTTGTGCAGAATATTCCATCCAATAATCTCAGAATACACATTTTTCTCAAATGCATATGGAACTTTCTCTAAAACGAACCACATCTTAGGGTACAAAACAAGTCTTAATAAATTGAAAAAGCCAGAAATAATGCAAAGTATTTTTTTCAATCACAATGGAAGGAAACTAGAAAACAATAGTAGAATAAAATATAGAAACATCACATGTATGTGGAAATTAAACAACACACTCTTAAACAACCAACAGTATAAGAAGAAAACACAAGGGTTACCTAGGGCTTCAGGATGTGGAGTTCTTGTTCAGTAGGTACAGGGTTTCAATTTTGTAAGATGAAAAAATTCTGAAGATGAATGGTGATGGTGGTTGCACAACAGTGCAAATTTTTATGTAACTGCACTGTACACTTAAATAGTTAAAATGATAAATTTATATTTCACTACCATTTAAAAAATAAAAATTCAACATTCATTTGTTCTAAAACTTTCAATGAACTATAAATAGAAGGGAATCTCCTCAACTTTATAAAGGATACCTATGGAAACCAAAGTTATGCTTAATGCTAAAAGGCTGAATGCTTTAAGATCAGTAAACAGGCTAGGTGTCCAGTCTCACAGCATGTATTCAACACTGTAGTGCAGCTTTAGCCATTTCAATTAAGCAAGGAAAAAGCTAAAGGCACATAGATGGAGAAGCAAATACTGAAACATGACTATGTACAAAATCTTAAACTATGTAGAGCTAATAAGTATAGCAAGGTCCCAGAATACTAGGTCAATTTTTAAAAGTTTATTTACATAAACTGGCCATACAAGACTGGAAAATGAAATTAATAATAAGCATTCCAAAACATGAAACACTCGGATATAAATTTAACAAAATATAAGCAAGAAATATATACTATAAACTGCAAAATACTAATGAAAGATGTTAAAGACTTAGACATGGACAGCTACACTGTGCTTACAAATTAGAACACTCAACACTGAACACTCAATTGTCCCCAAATTGATCTATGGATTCCAATCAAAATCATTTCAAACAATTTTTAAGAAACTGCTAATAAATATGGTTGGAATAACTGGATATCAATTTAGAAGAAAATAAATCTCTCCCCTTTTCTCACATCTACATAAAATAGTTAACACGAAATAGATCGTGTATCTAAATGCAAAGGCTAACACTAAAACTTTTGGAAGAAAACATAAGAGAAGGCCTATATAAACTTGGTATAGGCAAATCTTCACACACAACTCTGAATCATAAGAGAAAACTGACAAACACAAATTTCAACAAAACTTAAAACGTATGCACTTTGATGTATACTATTAACAAAATGAAAGGGCAAACCACAAATGGAGTGAATACTTGCTCTAAGGAAAAATAAAGGAACACTATCTGGAATATTTTTTAAAAGCACTCTCACAGTGTAGTAAGAAGGCAATATTTTTTTAATGAGGAAAATATTTGAGTAGACACTTTACAAATAAAAATATAAGCACAAGAAAAGCTTTAATAGCAAATTATTGGGGAAACTTATATTAAAACAACAAACACTTCTATACAGCCATGAGAATGGCTAAAACAAAAACAGACTGAAAATATGAAGTGCTGGTGACTCTGTGGAGCTAGTAGGATTTTCATACATTGCTGCAAAGAATATATAACACTTGGCAGTTTCTTCTGGGTGTGGTGGTTGAGCTGCTAAGTTGTGTCCAACTCTTACAACTTCATGGACTATAGCCTGCCAGGCTCCTCTGTCCGTGGGATTTCCCAAGGAAGAATACTGGAGTAGGTTGGCATTTCCTTCGCCAGGGGATCTTCTCAACCCAAGGATCAAACCCAGGTTTCCTGCCTTGCAGGTATATTCTTTACTGAGTGAGGCAGTTTCTTACAATGTTAACCATGTACTTATTACACAGTCCAACTATTCTCATCCAAAGCATTTATCCAAGCTAAATAAAAACATATGACTACTCAAAACTTGTACAAGCATGTTCACAGCAACTTATTTCTAATAGTAAAAAATTAGGAACAACCTAAATCAATACCAACAGATAAATGGGTAAACAAATTAGTATAGCTACTAAGGAACATACTCTAATAATAATAAGAAATCTACTCAGATAAACTTGTGTTTAGTCACTTCCAACTCTTTTAAGACACCATGGACTGTGACCCTCCAGGCTTCCCTGTCCATGGGATTTCCCAGGCAAGAATACTGGAGTGGGTTGCTATTTCCTTTTCCAGGGGATCATCTTGACCCAGTAATTGAACCCATGTCTCCTGCATTGGCAGGCAGATTCTTTACCACTGAGCCACTAGGGAAGTCCTCAGATAAGCTACAACATGGATAAAGCTCACCAAAATTATGCTAAATGAAAGTAAGCAGACAGAAGTGTATATACAACATTACTCTGTTTAAAAGAAATTATTGGAAAGAGAAAGCTAATCTGTGGTGACAGAAAACAGATCAGAGTTGACTAAGACCAGGACTGAGAGACGGACTGACTGTAAAAGGGCAATAGAGAACATTCTATGATGAAAGAAATGCTTTATTTCTTGATTGCTATGATGGTTATAAGGATGTATACATTAAAACTATCCAACTTTACACTTTAAAAGGGCAAATTGTATTCTATGTATAATCTGTCTCAATAAAGCTAATTACTAAAAAATTAATATTTAACCACAATAATACATTATCCTAATTATATGTAATAAAAGTAACAAATTTAGAAAAACATAAAAAGGGAAAATCTACCCAGATCCCACTATTCTAACAAAGTATTTTCATTTCTGTGTTCCCTTCTGATCTTAGTGAATGCACATATACTTTGCACAACTGTTATCATTTGATATAAACAATTTTACATCCAACTTTTTTTATATATTTACATTATACACATTCTTCACATTATCTCTTAGGCTACATAAAATGACAACAGAATATTCCATCAAGTAGACATGCTATAATTTGGTTATTCACTAATGCCTACATATTTGGGTTACTTCTCATTCTTTCCAATCATGAAAATTGTTATAATGAACATCATGTATTAAGATTCTTTTTTAATTTGAATATTGCTTGGGATAAACTCCCAATAACTATGACTAACTTATTTTTCTCCATTTTGCTTTTTTTTTTGCTTTTTCAGTTTATAAGTTATATTAGGATGCTAGGGCTGCTATAAAAAAATACCACAAACTGAGTAGCTTAAAATAAAAAAAAGTTATTGTCTCACAGCTCTGGATGCTAGAGGTCTGAGATCAAGGTGTCATCAAAGATTGTTCCTTCTGTAAGGAAGACTGTGACTTGCCTCTGCCCTGGTTTCTGGTGATTTTCTGACAGTCTTCAGCATTCCTTGGCTCACAGAAGTATCACTGCAATCTCTAACTTCACCTTCACAGGACATTCTCCCTGTGTGCCTCTGTGTCCAAATTTTCCCTTTTTATAAGGTCATGAGTCACACTGGATTAGCAGCCCACCCTATTCCAGCAGACCTCTTCTTAACTAATTACATGTACAATGATCCTGTTTACAAATAAGTTCACATTTCAAGGTACTGGCATTTAAGACTTCAACACATGAATCTGGGGGGGAACACATTCAACAAAACTTATATGTTGAACCCTCCTACACTGTTGGTGGGAATGCAAACTAGTACAGCCACTATGGAGAACAGTGTGGAGATTCCTTAAAAAATTGCAAATAGAACTACCTTATGACCCAGCAATCCCACTGCTGGGTATACACACCGAGGAAACCAGAATTGAAAGAGACACATGTACCCCAATGTTCATCGCAGCACTGTTTATAATAGCCAGGACATGGAAACAACCTAGATGTCCATCAGCAGATGAATGGATAAGAAAGCTTTGGTACATGTACACAATGGAGTATTACTCAGCCGTTAAAAAGAATTCATTTGAATCAGTTCTGATGAGATGGATGAAACTGGAGCCGATTATACAGAGTGAAGTAAGCCAGAAAGAAAAACACCAATACAGTATACTAACACATATATATGGAATTTAGAAAGATGGCAATGATGACCCTGTATGCAAGACAGGAAAAAAGACACAGCTGTGTATAACGGACTTTTGGACTCAGAGAGAGAGGGAGAGGGCGGGATGATTTGGGAGAATGGCATTCTATCATGTATACTATCATGTAGGAATTGAATCGCCAGTCTATGTCTGACGCAGGATACAGCATGCTTGGGGCTGGTGCATGGGGATCACCCACAGAGATGTTATGGGGAGGGAGGTGGGAGGGGGTTTCATGTTTGGGAACACATGTAAGAATTAAAGATTTTAAAATTTAATAAAAAAAAAAAAGAGAAGTCTTAAAAAAAAAAAAAAAGCAGAAATATATATAATGAAAAGGAAACCCTGTTCAGTCTTTGAGAACCAAGCCTATCTAGAGAAGTACTCACTATTAGCATCTTAATTTTTCCAAAATTTGAATAACATCTTCAGTTCAGTTCAGCTGCTCACTTGTGTCCGACTCTTTACGACCCCACGAACCGCAGCACACCAGGCTTCCTTATCCATCACCAACTGCCGGAGTCTACCAAAACTCACGTCCATTGAGTCGGTGATACCATCCAATTATCTCATCTTCTATCATCCCCTTCTCCTCCTGCCCTCAATCCTTCCCAGCATCATGGGCTTTTCAAATGAGTCAGCTCTTCGCATCAGATGGCCAAAGTACTGGAGCTTCAGCTTCAACATCAGTCTTTCCAATGAACACCCAGGACTAATCTCCTTTAGGATGGACTGGTTGGATCTCCTTGCAGTCCACAGGACTCTCAAGAGTCTTCTCCAACACCACAGTTCAAAAGCATCAATTCTTTGGCACTCAGGTTTCTTTATAGTCCAACTCTCACATCAATACATGACTACTGGAAAAAACATAGCCTTGACTAGATGGACCTTTGTTGGCAAAGTAATGTCTCTGCTCTTTAACACAGTCATAGCTTTCCTTCCAAGGAGTAAGCGTCTTTTAATTTCATGGCTGCAATCACCATCTGCAGTGACTTTGGAGCCAAAAAAATAAAGTCAGACACTGTTTCCACTGTTTCCCCATCTATTTGCCATGAAGTGATAGGACCAGATGCCATGATCTTAGTTTTCTGAATGTTGAGCTTTAAGCCAACTTTTTCACTCTCATCAAGATGCTCTTTAGTTCTTTTTCACTTTCTGCCATAAGGGTGGTGTCACCTGCATATTTGAGGTTATTGATATTTCTCCCGGCAATCTTGATTCCAGCTTGTGCTTCTTCCAGCCCAGCGCTTCTCATGGATGTACTCTGCATATAAGTTAAATAAGCAGGGTGACAATATACAGCCTTGACGTACTCCTTTTCCTGTTTGGAACCAGTCTGTTGCTCCATGTCCAGTTCTAAATGTTGCTTCCTGACCTGCATACAGGTGTCTCAAGAGGTAGGTCAGGTGGTCTGGTATTCCCATCTCCTTCAGAATTTTCCACATTTTATTGTGATATACACAATCAAAGGCTTTGGCATAGTCAATAAAGCAGAAATATGTTTTTCTGAAACTCTTGCTTTTTTGACGATTCAGCGGATATTGGCAAGTTGATCTCTGGTTCCTCTTTCTCTGGTTCTTTTTCTAAATCCAGCTTGAAAATCTGAAGTTCACGGTTCGTGTACTGCTGAAGCATGGCTTGGAGAATTTTGAGCATTACTTTACTAGCGTGTGAGATGATTGCAATTGTGCGGTAGTTTGAGCATTCTTTGGCATTGCCTTTCTTTGGGACTGGAATGAAAACTGACCTTTTCCAGTCCTGTGGCCACTGAGTTTTCCAAATTTGCTGACATACTGAGTGCAGTACTTTCACAGCATCATCTTTTAGGATTTGAAATAGCTCAACTGGAATTCCATCACCTCCACTAGCTTTGTTCGTAGTGATGCTTCCTAAGGCCCACTTGACTTCACATTCCAGGATGTCTGGCTCTAGGTGAATGATCACACCATCATGATAATCTGGGTTGTGAAGATCTTTTTTATACAATTCTTCTGTGTATTCTTGCCACCTCTTCTTAATATCTTCTGCTTCTGTTAGGTTCATACCATTTCTGTCCTTTATCGAGCCCATCTTTGCATGAAATGTTCCCTTGGTATCTCTAATTTTCTTGAAGAGATGTCTAGTCTTTCCCACCCTGTTGTTTTCCTCTATTTCTCTGCACTGATCACTGAGGAAGGCTTTATCTCTCCTTGTTATTCTTCAGAACTCTGCATTCAAACGGGTATATCTTGCCTTTTCTTCTTTGCTTTTCACTTCTCTTCTTTTCACAGCTATTTGTAAGGCCTCCCCAGACAGCCATTTTGCTTTTTTGCATTTCTTTTTCTTGGGGATGGTCTCGATTCCTGTCTCCTATACAATGTCATGAACCTCCATCCATAGTTCATCAGGCACACTGTTTATCAGAAGTAGCCCCTTAAATCTATTTCTCACTTCCACTGAATAGTTATAAGGGATTTGACTTAGGTCATACCTGAATGGTGTAGTGGTTTTCCCCACTTTCTTCAATTAAGTCTGAATTTGGCAATAAGGAGTTCATGATCTGAGCCACAGGCAGCTCCTGGTCTTGCTTTTGTTGACTGTATAGAGCTTCTCCATCTTTGGTTGCAAAGAATATAATCAATCTGATTTCGGTGTTGGCCATCTGGTGATGTCCATGTGTAGAGTCTTCTCTTGTGTCGTTGGAAGAGGGTGTTTGCTATGACCAGTGCGTTCTCTTGGCAGAACTCTATTAGCCTTTGCCTGCTTCATTCTGTACTCCAAGTTCATAGTTGCCTGTTATTCCAGGTGTTTCTTGACTTCCTACTTTTGCATTCCAGTCCCCTACAATGAAAAGGACATCTTTTCGGGGTGTTAGTTCTAGAAGGTATTGTAAGTCTTTATAGAACTGTTAAATTTCAGCTTCTTTAGCATTACTGGTCAGGGCATAGACTTGAATTATCATGATATTTAATGGTTTGCCTTGGAAACGAACAGAGATCATTCTGTCATTTTTGAGACTGCATCCAAGTACTGCATTTCAGACTCTTTTGTTGACTATGATGGCTACTCTATTTCTTCTAAGGGATTCCTGCCCACGGTAGTAGACATAATGGTCATCTGCGTTAAATTCACCCATTCCAGTCTATATTAGTTTGCTGATTTCTAAAATGTCAATGTTTACTCTTGCCATCTCCTGCTTGACCACTTTCCAATTTGCCTTGATTCATGAACCTAACAATCCAGGTTCCTATGGAATACTGCTCTTTACATCTTGGCCTCACCATAAACAGCACTTGGAACTGCTGATGTACCACAAACTAAATCTAGTGAATCAATTTTTATTCACTACATATAACAGAGGAGTAGTCTTTGAACACCCAAACATTTAAACTTTTTTTTTTTCTCATTTGTAAGGTTTCTGCAGGGTCCCCAGGGCATCTAAGAAGCATAAAATCATAGATTCCCTGGTGGCTTAGATGGTAAAGAATCTGCTCACAATGTGGGAGAGCTGGGTTGATCCATCAGTTGGGAAGATCACCTAAAGAAGGGAATGGCAATCTACTCCACCTATTCTTATCTGGAGAATTCCATGGGCTGAGGAGCCTGGTGTGCTACAGTCCATGGGGTTGCAAAGAGTCAGACATGACTGAGTGCCTGACACACACACATGCACAGTCTGGTTTATGTTTAGCAGTAGCACTATATTTTTTGAATGGCTTTCGAGTCACACTTAGATCCAGAATGGTCTGCCACTTATTAGCCAGTAGATTACTTTACTAAGTATGAGTTTTCTCATTTATAAAACAGAGTATTAATACCCACTTAATGGAGCTGTGAATATTTATTGAGATAATGCTTCTAAGGCACATACTAGGCACTCAAGTAACAGTAACACTAATAATTTAAAAAATAAAAACATTTAAAAATTGTGATAAAAATAACATACAATTCACCATCATAACCATTCAGTAGTATTGCATGTACTGTTCAGTAATATTAAGTATATTTATACTAGTGTGTAACAGATCTCCAGAACTTTTCTTCTTGCAGAACTAAAACTCTATGCCCTGTAAATAAATCCTCTTTCTCTCCCCGCTGCTTCCATACTTTGTTTCTATGAATTTGACTACTTTAGATACTTCATGTAAGTGGAATCATACAATATTTGTTATTCTTTTTTTTTTTTAAAACAAAGAAGTGAGAGCATGTGATTCATAAAAGGTCTCACTAGCAGGGCCAGAACAGATTTGGATTTTCTGATTTTTAAAAGACTGACTCATCTGAGGTCATTTTTTAGTTCCTGTTGAACTATGAAAGCCTTCTGATAGCCAGAATTTTGGTAAGTACTGCTATGTCTACCATAAAGTAAAGGACTATTTAAACCACAAAGCTTTTTAAAGATCTGGAAATCAAGATTTATGGGTTTAAATATGCCTGGTTCTTTTGTCATGCTGCTAATTTATGGAAACTCCAGTGTTGTCCATATTGTTAAACAGAACCAGATCTGATAGGAACAATAGTCAAACTAAGACAAAGTATACAATGTCTAGGTCAAAAAGAATAAGTCACTTTTAGTTACCAGCTTACAATGTCTGATCCTGAGAGAGAGGTTAGTCTCCTAAAGAAATACACATGTAGTCTGGGAAATAACTGAACTTTAAACCAGATGTAGCGATCACGCTGCCACATGCAGTACAGGCATCCACAGAGCCCCTCACCAGTGGCTGCTCACTAAGAAATGCCCTTCGCTACAGACATTACTGTTTAAGTTTGCTCTTCCTAGGCGTTTATCCCTAAACAACCCAAGAAGAACTATCCAGGCGATTTAGATTGAAATATGGTGAGCCTGTATCTTAGAAACATATATTTCATCTGTAATGCACAGATCTAAAAATTCTACTCACTCCAGACAGAGGTTGGGGCACAATAAGAGCACTGAGGGTGGGGGGAGTGGAATGAGGGGAGATCTGAGAAGGGGATCTGGTCAATGTTCTATTTACTAAGCCAACTCAATTAAAGTTATAGTTTAATGGAAAAGCCAACATGATCATAAAACAAAAGTAAAACAAAATAAACAGAAAACATAAAACAGGTCATCCGGAGAACATCACTAAACATCTCAAACATCCTGCTCCTAATTGGCAATAAATGTCTTGATCTGGCCTATTTGAGCAGTGGCAACTTACTAAAAAACAATCTGATACGATTTAGAGTTATAATAAGCAGAACTCCATCTAAATGAAATAAAAAACAGAAAAACCTAGCCAAGAACACAAATGGTATCTCATTTTGTCCCTTCAGAGGAAGCAAACTTTCAATCTGGGAAGTTTAATAACAAGTTCAGTGTATTTCAACTTCCTCAAAAACATGGACATATAAAGACAAAAGAAAAATTCACAATTAGACATTATATATGCAATGAACTGCTGATCACATAAAATGAATTTAAAACACTTGGGAATGAGGATAGCAGTGATTTTCACATTTTCCAGAGCCCTGAAAAATCCTAAACATTGTATTTACACTGCAAAACTATGAAATGCTGAGAAAACTTTATCAGACTAAAAACATTATATTTTGTAAGGCAGATGTCGTTTTATGGATTTACAAGTATTTGCTGAACCTAGCCTACTATCAGACTCCACTGCCCGAACACAGTATGGCAGACAGCTTTGGTGGTTTCCAAGGGAGCATACATGAAGAAAATTGTAAAATTGTTCACACTTTCCATGTTCCCAGCCAG
Organism: Capricornis sumatraensis; assembly: GCF_032405125.1. Taxonomy (NCBI): domain Eukaryota; kingdom Metazoa; phylum Chordata; class Mammalia; order Artiodactyla; family Bovidae; genus Capricornis; species Capricornis sumatraensis. The sequence continues at coordinate 90,892,522 of NC_091074.1, forward strand.
TTCTATTCAATAACAGACATGAAGATAAATGGAAAAGGACTCAATCTGTGTTATATTCCCTGCACTATGGTTCCAAGCACGTACAGGGACAACAAAGAGCAGTAAGGAAAGCAGGGGAGAAGACAGGGTCTCTACATGACCATGTGCTTGAACATGGCATGCAAGAGGAATAGGGGACAGTTGGATGACCTGATCTCCTCCTTCTCTCTCTTATACATTCTTGGCTTATTTCAAAGATCCTGCCTTCTCTGCCTCTTACATTTCTCAGTGAATAGTACTATCATCCAGCACAATGCCCCAGTCAGACACCCAGGAGTTCTCTCTTAGAGGGAAATAAATTGTTCAGTCCTCATATTTCCAGAGAAAATAAAATGTCCTCCCCACTCCCTAAGAGGGAAAAGCAGAGAAGGAATACTTCTGATATCTGTGAAGAATGTTGTGATCTCACATCATTCTCAGCTGTCTCTGCCTTACCCAAGATCATGTCCCTTTCCCAGAGGTAGCCATATCTCAATGACTGATGGACACAGAGGTATAAAGGCCCAGTCCTCCTTCTCCAAACAGGAGAGCTCTGAAGGCTTTCCCATCTCTGTTCCTGTAGGCACAGCAGAGGCTTCTGTTGAGACTTCATTGCAGCTAATCTTTTCTCTCTGTAGTCCTGCCTCCTTCCTTTCCCTTCTACAACTGTCACTTCCCAAGACACTCCCTGTACACTAATCTCCATCTCAAAGTCAGATTCCCAGAGAGCCCAACTATGACATCATCTTTCAATCCCCTCACTCTCTCCTCTCCAGGAAAAGAACTGGTCAGTCTGGGAGAAGAAACTAAAAATGCTCAGTACCACACGTTCCTCTCTCTGTGTCTTTCTGACTCACCACCTGCAGAAAGGATGTGATCTGATTTACTGTTGAACCATGCTTAGCCAGGAAAGCTTATTCCTTGGCAGGCAGTCATAGCTATGGTGGTTCATCCTAGCAGTGATGAGGAGCCTAAATCCAGAGGAGTCCAACTGAACAATAAGCTACATTCTTGCAACAGTTAAGGGACCGATGTTTTGACTTCCAACTGCCTACCTCTGATATTTTACATCTTAACTGGTTCTTATCTCAGGAGAAGACAGAGGTGTTGTTTATTAGTTCTCCCAAACCTCAACATTACTCTTAACTGTTTCTCTCTCCTTTCTGTAACAATTAATCAGTATCAAGTTCTGCCCTAATATACTCTCAAATGTATTTTCAATAGTAAAGCCACTATTGCATCTATGTTTACTGAAGGAATTTGTTGCTGTTCAGTAGTCAAGTCATATCCAGCTCTTTGTGACTCCATGGACTGGAGCATGCCAGGCTTCTCTGTCCCTCACCATGTCCTGGAGTTTGCTCAAGTTCATGTCCATTGCATCGGTGATGCTATTCAAGTATCCATCCATATATTAAGGAAACACATATATTTAATTAGTAAAAAAATACATTTATTTAGGAAATATTCACTTTTAGGAGCATTTGTATTTTCTTGGCCATGGCCAACCTTCTCTCTGTTCATTCTCTTCTTTCCAAGTGGAAATCCCTTCTACCTACCACCACTACCATACTTTACCATCTAAAATCGTATTCATTTATTTACTAACTCAGCAAATAATAAGTAAATGCTTATTATGTTCTAGGTTTTAGAATAAAGTCTCTGCTCTTATGAAACGTCTAACCTAGTTGAGAGGTAACAGGGAGACAGAAAAAAAATTAGTATGTTAGGGTATGATCAGCATTAAGAAGAAAAATAGTTCAAAATAAGAAGAGCAAGTGCTTGAGACAGGATGAGAAGGAAGGCCTCTCAGATAAGGTGGTATTAGAGCTGTGGCCTGAATGAGGTGTCAGAAGAACCATGTGGCTCCCTAGGAAAAAGCTGTGGAAACACTTATATAAACTCCAGGAAGGGGGTTACTGGATATACATGAAGAATAGCAAGGCCAGTATGGCTGGAGTGAAGTGGGAAAATGGGAGAGAAGATCAGAAAGAGCACATGGGGCCAGGTCATAAAGGGCCTTGTAAGCAAAACATACATTGCATTGCACTCTGAGCAATATGTGAAACTATCAAAAAGTTTTGAGCAGAGGCACTTTTATTTTTTATATAGTCATTGTCATTATTATTATTAACAAGTAGTTACCGCATATTACATATTCAATAACAGAAATATATATACGAGATACAGACTTAGCACAGAGAACAGAGCAAGCAATACAGTGGTGCTGGTGAAAACGGGTTACTAACAAATTTTTCACAGCTCAGAAACTGCTTTACATGTATACCAGGGACCAAGAGAGTCCAGACCCCTTAACACGCGCGCGCGCGCACACACACACACACACACACTCAACTGATTTTCAACAAATGTGCCAAGGAAATTTAATGGGAAAAGGATAGTCTCTGAAGAACATTGCTGGAATAATTAGATACTGCTGCTGCTGCTGCTGCTAAGTCACTTCAGTCGTGTCCGACTGTGCAATCCCATAGACAGCAGCCCACCAGGCTCCACCGTCCCTGGGATTCTCCAGGAAAGAACAATGGAGTGGGTTGCCATTTCCTTCTCTAATGCATAATATGGAAAAAATTAATCTCAAACTTTACATTACACTACATGCAAAAATGAACTTGAAGTGATTAACAGACCTAAGTAGAAATGCTAAAATTACAGTACTTGTAGAAGAACACTTAGGAGGAAATCTCTGTGACCTCGGGACAGACAAGATTTCTGAGGGCACAAAAAAATATGAACTGTGAGAGAAATTACACTGATAAAATGTACTGCATCAAAACAAAGCTTTTAGTATATTAGGAAATGAGAAGTCATTAGAAAATGAAAATTCAAGCCACATTGGAAGAAAATAATTGATAGATATATATTGTTGATAAAGAATTCTTACAAGCAGAGGCATCTTTTAAAAGATCATTTGGGCTGAATCCATAGGAAAGCAAGGTGAAAGCAGGAAGACAGACAGACTATACTGCAGTGGTCCTGATGAAAAGTGATGGTAGGCTGAACGGAGGCAGAAGCACTCGAGCTGGTGAAAAGCAGTCAGATTCTGAATACAGTTCATAGATGGAATCAACAGACTTGTCAATAAACTGAACTGTAAGAGAAAAAGAATAGCCACAGATGACTCCAGAGTTCTTGATTTGAGAAATAAGAAGGATGAAGGTTGATTTTAACTGGGTTAGGGAGGTCTGTAGGGAAGACAAATTTGGGGAAAAGACGGGAATTCATTTTGGACATATTCACTTTAGGATGCTCACGGACATCTGAGTGCAGATATCAAAGAAGCAGTTATGAGTCTGGAGCTCAGGGAGAGGTCTGACCTAAAGATATAAGCTTAAGGACGACTTAGAGCATACGTACATACACACATCTTCCTGTGCCCTCCCCACCACAACAATCTATCCCTCTTTGATGGCTCTTTCCCTGTTTGATCCTGAAACAGATTCATCTCAAAATAAAAAACAGGTGTGCTAATCTATATTTTAGGAAAAACAGAATGAACATATTTCAAAATTATTAAAATTTACTTAATTTTAATCCATTTAGTAATTTTAAATTTTTTGCATGCTATAAACTAGAAATACAATAAAGAAAAGAGACATAAGAGAATTTAACTCATTCCAACCCCAAAGAAAGGCAATGCCAAAGAATGCTCAAACTACCGCACAACTGACCTCATCTCACATGCTAGCAAAGTAATGCTCAAAATTCTCCAAGCCAAGCTTCAACAGTATGTGAACCACGAACTTCCAGATGTTCAGGCTAGATTTAGAAAAGGCAAAGGAATCAGAGATAAATTGCCAACTTCTGATGGATCATCGAAAAAGCAAGAGTTCAAGAAAAACATCTACTTCTGCTTTATTGACTATGCCAAAGCCTTTGACAGTGTGGATCACAACAAACTGTGGGAACTCCTTCAAGAGATGGGAATACTAGACCACTTGATCTGCCTTCTGAGAAATCTGTATGCAGGTCAGGAAGCAACAGTTAGAACCAGATATGGAACAACAGACTGGTTCCAAATAGGGAAAGGAGTACATCAAAGCAGTATATTGTCACTCTGCTTATTTAACTTATGTGCAGAGTACAGCATGAGAAATGCTGGACTGGATGAAGCACAAGCTGGAATGAAGATTGCTGGGAGAAATATCAATAACCTCAGATATGCAGATGACACCACCCTTATGGCAGGAAGTGAAGAGGAACTCAAAAGCCTCTTGATGAACATAAAACAGGAGAGTGAAAAAGTTGGTTTAAAACTCAACATTCAGAAAACTAAGATCATGGCATCTGGTCGCATCACTTCATGGCAAATAGATGGAAAAGCAGTGGAAACAGTGAGAGATTTTATTTTGGGGGGCTCCAAAATCACTGCAGATGGTGACTGCAGCCATGAAATTAAAAGACGCTTACACCTTGGAACAAAAGTTACGACCAACCTAGACAGCATATTAAAAAGCAGAGATGCCAGTCTAGGTTCGATGAAGGATACAGGATGCTTGGGGCTGGTGCAGTGGGATGACCCAGAGGGATGATATGGGGAAGAAGGTGGGAGGGGGGTTCACGACTGAGAACACGTGTACACCCGTGGCAGATTCATGTTGATGTATGGCAAAACCAGTACAATATTGTAAAGTAATTAGCCTCCAATTAAAATAAATAAATTTTAAAAAATAAAAATAAAAAGCAGAGACATTGCTTGGCCAACAAAGGTCCATATAGTCAAAGCTATGGTTTTTCTAGTAGTCATGTATGGAGGTGAGAGTTGGACTATAAAGAAAGCTGAGCACCAAAGAACTGATGCTTTTGAACTGTGGTGTTGGAGAAGACTCTTGAGAGTCTCTTGGACTGCGAGGAGATCCAACAGTCCATCCTAAAGGAGATCAGTCCTGAATGTTCATTGGAAAGACTGATGCTGAAGCTGAAACTCCAATACTTTGGCCACTGGATGAGAAGAACTGACTCATTGGAAAAGACCATGATGCTGGGAAAGATTGAAGGCAGGAGGAGAAGGGGACAATGGAGGATGAGGTGGTTGGATGGCATCACTGACTCAATGGACATGAGTTTGCGTAAACTCCGGGAGTTGGCGATGGACAGGGAAGCCTGGTGTGCTTTCAGTCCATGAGGTTGCAATGAGTCGGACAGGACTGAACTGAACTGAACTGAAGGTGACCAATGGTTTTCCTGGTGGCTCAGACAGTAAAGAATCCACCTGCAGTGCAGGAGATCTGCATTGAGAAGCTCCCTTGCAGGAGGGCATGGCAACCCACTCCTGGATTCTTGCCTGGAGAATCTCATAGATAGAGGAGCCTGGTGGGCCACAGTCCATGAGGTCACAAAGAACTGGACTTGAGTGAGGGACTAAGCACAGTACACAAAGTGACAAGTGCTGCTTAAACAGTGCTTCCTTAAATTTTTTAAGTAATAAAAAAGTTTTAAATATTCAATTCAGAAAAAGTGGAAATATTTTTCCAAAGCCACATGAAGGAAATTCTGCCTTCTGATGCCCCCAGCAGCTTGGAGGACAGTGAAAGACCTTTCTGTCACTGGTCATGACCAGTGTTCTGATGTAGAAAGTGTAGACACAGTGTGATCACACATACTATATGAACTGTGGGCCAAGTCTAAATGCTTTTCACATGAGTGGGTGATTTTACCAGGTCAAGGCTGTTTTCATGGGAAAGAAGTCTGGAGAAGCACATATCTTGCTTTCTACATTGTATCTGGCCTATGGAAGAATAAAGGACCATCATCTTCACTGCAAAACTGTCTAGCCTCAGTAGGAAAGTTTTTTTTTTACTGTAACTCCACTCCATTTTAACAATTTGACTTTTTATTATAGTATTCAGTTTTAAAACAAACAGAACTTTTTAGAACATTAGTTTAGCCTTGTACATTATTTTTCTGAAATGGCCTACACTGCATGCAGTATTTGCAGAAAGTGAAAACCAAGTCCATAAAATATCTAAATTATGTCACTTTTCCCAAGAACATTGCAAAGAAGCTTTTTAAAAAATGATTCACCAAATCAAGGTTATACTATATTTGAAAGCTTCAAATGTGAAGAAAATAAGAGCTATACCACTCATAACTGACTTGAAGAAGAGTTTTTGTGGGGATGCACATCAAAGAAAGGGATATTTAACAAAGAAATTTATATTGGCCAGTCTTTAACTGTATGGCAAACTATAACATGGATAAAGGTGTCACTTGCAGGCCAGTCTCTCTTTTGGCAAGGTCTTGTGGTGACACTCATTGTTTTGGTTTAAGCCATTTCAGCCTGCTACTGCGGAAATGAGCGTGAGGCGACAAACATATCATGACCTCACCTCCGAAGCGTGCAAAATAGTGAAAATGTGCAGAGGCTGGGAAGGATGCCTTCTTCCTTCCTTCCTCCCTCCCTCTCTCTCTTTTTCTTTCTTTCTCTTTTAAGGGCTTTACATAGATTATTGCATTTAATTTTCAAAAAATTAATCAGGTAGAAACTGCTATAATCTCCATTTCTAGGTGAGGTCAGTAAGGCTCAAATAAGTAACCCGAAAAAGACAATGAAAAAAAATTTAGTCTCTTTCCCTCTCAACTCCCTAGATATTATGCTTAGTGGCATGCATAAATATATATGATATAGAGTATAATCTAATTTATTTATAAATAAGAATGCTCCAGGTTTCCTAGCTTATAAGAAAAATAATATAATTTATATTCAACGAGAACCACATGCTCTATTATCTTTTAACATTTTTGTCCAATTCTCTTCCTAGAGGTTCCGCAGGCCTAGTCTTACCACTCATGCTAAAGAAACTGGCTGAAAATCAGGCCACATTTCCTCTGATCCTAAATCTCTAATGTCTGAAATCAAGTCCATACCAACATAAAATCAGAGATCTTAATAGTGACAGGGGTTGCTTCATTTGCCTCAGAGTTCCATTTTCACCTTGTTCTTTCTCACAGAGGCCCCACTCCAGGGTGTCCAAACTTATTTTTTCTCCAACAAAGTAGTGGAATTTCTCCTCTAGAAGTTTAGGTTTCCACGAGGCTCCTGAATTCATTAGTACCTGCCCAAGTTACTGTTTTCCAGGTGCCCTGGAAATGGAGCAGGTTCACAGGCTCCTGCTGTTCCCCATCCCAAACCAGAGTTTTCCTGCCTATTACCCTATTTCTACACAGGTGACCAAGTATATGGCTGTTAGCATAACTGATGCTATTTTGGGTCCATACAGTTTCTCCTGTCTTTTCACTGACCCTACCCAGAACTGTACTGTGCAGTGTATCACTACTCTATTGTCAAGGGCTTTGTACTTAAGGGATATTATTTAATAATCATTAGACTAAGTGGATTCTAGTTCCCAAACAACGATGAAAACCTTTCCCAACACATTGCTGGAGTTAACAAGACTAGTTACCTATTCATAAATTTTCACTTAGGACTGCACATCCTATTTTGAAGCAACTGTCCCCATATCTTAGGTTAATTTTTACTTTATGGCCCCTGAGCAACGCAGAGTGGATCTGTGAATGCTTCTGGATCATTATCCACCCAATCTAGACTCCATCTGTGAGTAACTTACCCTATAATAAACTGCCCCATTGATTACATGGAGCTGCCTGACTCACTTGTCGATCTTGAGATGCCTTCTTATTTCAATAGGCACTTTCATCCTCCCCATCCTCCAACAGTAAGACTCCTCCTGGGTCACCCAGTATATGGTGCTAGATCCCATGGCTCCCACAGAGGCACTTTTGCACACAGACAGTTGTCAAATTATAGACGTCATGGGGAGACTGAACTGAGGGAAGTCTTATGTCACCATGATGTTGACGATGATCTTTTAAAGGACACCTTCTTCAAACACATCTTTCAAAACACAAGTTGCACAGTGAGTGGAAAAAAACAACTATGTTTACAATAATGTATGAATTAAAGCAATTTTTGCTCATCCTGGGATCTAAAATCACTGCAGAAGCTGACTACAGCCATGAAATTAAAAGACGCTTGCTTCTTTGAAGAAAAGCTATGACAAACCTAGACAGTGTGTTGAAAAACAGAGACATCACTTTGTCAACAAAGGTCCATATACTCAAAGCCATGGTTTTCCCAGTAGTTAAGTAATATACCTGAGAGCCGAATCATAAAGAAGGCTGAGTGACAAAGAACTGATGCTTTTGAATTTTGATGTTGAATAAGACTATTGAGAGTCGTTTGGACTGCAAGGAGATCAGATCCTCAATCTAAAAGGAAACCAACCCTGAATATTCATTGGAAGGTCTGATGCTGAAGCTAAAGCTCCAGTACTCTGGCCACCTGATGCAAAGAGCTGACTCAGTAGAAAAGACTTGGATGCTGGGAAAGACTGAAAGGTGAGACAGAGAATGAGATGGTTGGATGGTATCACTGACTCAATGGACATGATTTTGAGCAAACTCCAGGAGATAGAGTAGGACAGGGAAGCCTGGTGTGCTGCAGCCCATGGGGTCACAAAGAGTTGGACACAACTAAGGGACTGAACAATAACAATAAGAGTGACTTTTAAGAAACTAAAAGTATTTTGTTGAATTCATTATTTATTCACTGTATGTTTTGAACAAATAAGGTTTTATTCTAGTCTTTTCCCAGAATTTCCCCTTGCCTCTCCTGTTTTACTAATCGCCCCCAGAAAAATGCTATTTTCTCTTTTAAAATACCATTCAAATGTGGACAATAACTCTTTCCTTAAATTTTGATATCCTAGCTGCACCAGGCTAGAATTTTCAAATCCAAAACAGAACAAAAACAAATAATAGTAGAAATTACCAATAACATGGACATAATCATGTTCCCCTTGGCTGACCAATACCTAGTGCAGTTATGGTGCACCAAACCCACCGCTATTTCTTCTGAGTCCCCTGCTGCTGTTGCTGCTGCTAAGTTGCTTCAGTCGTGTCCGACTCTGTGTGACCCCATAGACGGCAGCCACCAGGCTCCCCCATCCCTGGGATTCTCCAGGCAAGAACACTAGACTGGGTTGCCATTTCCTTCTCCAATGCATGAAAGTGAAAAGTGAAAGTGAAGTCACTCAGTCGTGTCTGACTCTTAGCGACCCCATGGACTGCAGCCTACCAGGCTCTTTCATCCATGGAATTTTCCAGGCAAGAGTACTAGAGAGGGGTGCCATTGCTTTCTCAGTCTGAGTCCCCTACCTCTCTTAAATCTTGAGGTATAAAACATCACTGTGTCTAAAAACACTGAAATCCTAGAAAAGCAGAAGGCTTTCTGTGGAAATGCCCTGATGCTGATGTCTTACACTAAAAGTAACAAAACACAATTCAAGGTTCACTCAAGAATCAATTTTTTCCCCTCTGAATGCACAACATATGATCCTGTATTTCTGTACACTGTGAAATGATCACTCCATTAAGTCTAGTTATCGTCCATCACCATACGTTTTTTTCCTTGTGATAAGGACTTTCAACATTTACTCTACTAGCAACTTTCAAGAATGCAGTACAGTGTCATAACAAACACCCTCCTTCAAGAACACAAGAGAAGACTACACATGGGCATCACCAGATGGCCAACACCAAAATCAGATTGATTATATTATTCTTTGCAGCCAAAGATGGTGAAGCTCTATACAGTCAGGAAAAATAAGACCTGGAGCAGACTGTGGCTCAGATCATGAACTCCTTATTACCAAATTCAGACTTAAATTGAAGACAGTGGGGAAAACCACTAGACCATTCAGGTATGAACTAAATCAAATCCCTTATGATTATACAGTGGAAGTGAGAAATAGATTTAAGGGACTAGATCTGATAGACAGAGTGCCTGATGAACTATGGACGGAGGTTCGTGACATTGTACAGGAGACTGGGATCAAGACGAACCCAAGAAAAAGAAATGCAAAAAAGCAAAATGGATGTCTGAGGACGCCTTACAAATAGCTGTGACAAGAAGAGAAGTGAAAAGCAAAGGAGAAAAGGAAAGATATAGCCATCTGAATATAGAGTTCCAAAGAAAAGCAAGGAGAGATAAAAAAGCTTTCATCAGTGATCAATGCAAAGAAATAGAGGAAAACAACAGAATGGGAAAGACTAGAGATCTCTTCAATAAAATTAGAGATACCACGGGATTATTTCATGCAAAGATGGACTCAATAAAGGACAGAAATAGTAGGGACCTAACAGAAGCAGAAGATATTAAGAAGAAGTGGCAAGAATACATAGAAGAAATATACAAAAAGATCTTCATGACCCAGATATTCACGATGGTGTGACCCAGAGCCAGACATCCTAGAATGTGAAGTCAAGTGGGCCTTAGGAAGCTTCACTATGAACAAAGCTAGTGGAGGTGATGGAATTCCAGTTGAGCTATTTCAAATCCTAAAAGATAATGCTGTAAAAGTGCTGCACTCAATATGTCAGCAAATTTGGAAAACTCAGCTTGGCCACAGTATTAGAAAAAGTCAGTTTTCATTCCAATCCCAAAGAAAGGCAATGCTAAAGAATGCTCAAACTATCGCACAACCACACTCATCTCACACGCTAGTAAAGTAATGCTCAAAATTCTCGAAGCCAGCCTTCAGCAATACGTGAACCATGAACTTCCAGATGTTCAAGCTGGATTTAGAAAAGGTAGGGTGTTCTTTGCAAGGAATGATGTTAAAGCTGAAACTCCAGTACTTTGGCCACCTCATGCGAAGAGTTGACTCATTGGAAAAGACTCTGATGCTGGGAGGGATTGGGGGCAGGAAGTAAGGGGGATGACAGAAGATGAGATGGCTGGATGGCATCACCGACTCTATGGACATGAGTTTGAGTGAACTCTGGGAGTTGGTGGACTGGGAGGCCTGGCGTGCTGCAATTCATGGGATCACAAAGAATCGGACACAACTGAGCGACTGAACTGAACTGAACTGGGAGGAACCAAAGATCAAATTGCCAGCATCCACTGGATCATTGAAAAAGCAGGAGAGTTCCAGAAAAACATTTAATTCTGCTTTATTGACTATGCCATAGCCTTTGACTGTGTGGATCACAATAAACTGTGGAAAATTCTGAAAGAGATGGGAATAACAGACCATCTGACCTGCCTCTTGAGAAACCTATATGCAGGTCAGGAAGCAACAGTTGGAACTGGACATGGAACAACAGACTGGATCCAAGTAGGAAAAGGAGTACGTCAAGGCTGTATATTGTCACCCTGCTTATTTAACTTATATGCAGAGTACATCATGAGAAATGCTGAGCTGGAGGAAGCACAAGCTGGAATCAAGATTGCTGGGAGAAATATCACTAACTTCAGATATGCAGATGACACCACTCTTTGGCAGAAAGTGAAGAACTAAAGAACCTCTTGATGAACATGGAACAGGAGAGTGAAAAAACTGGCTTAAAGCTTCACATTTAGAAAACTAAGATCATGGCATCCAGTCCTGTCACTTCATGGCAAACAGATGGGGAAACAGTGGAAACAGTGAGAGACGTTATTTTTTTGTGCTTCAAAATCACTGCAGATGCTTATTGCAGCCAGGAAATTATAAGACACTCCTTGGAAGGAAAGCTATAACCAACCTAGACAGCATATTAAAAAGCAGAGACATTACTTTGTCAACAAAGGTCCATCTAGTCAAGGCTATGTTTTTTCCAGTAGTCACGTATGGATGTGAGAGTTAGACTATAAAGAAAGCTGAGAGCTGAAGAATTGATGCTTTTGAACTGTGGTGTTGGAGAAGACTCTTGAGAGTCCTTTGGACTGTGAGGAGATCCAACCAGTCCATCCTAAAGGAGATAAGTCCTGGGTGTTCATTGGAAGGACTTATGTTGAAGCTGAAACTCCAGTACTCTGGCCATCTGATGTGAAGAGCTGACTCATTTGAAAAGACCCTGATGCTGGGAAAGATTGAGGGCAGGAGGAGAAGGTGACAACAGAGGATGAGTTGGTTGAATGGCATCACCGACTCAATGGACATGAGTTTTGATAGACTCTGGGAGTAGGTAATGGACAGGAAATGCCTGGCTTGCTGTAGTTCATGGGGTTGCAAAGAGTCAGACATGACTGATCGACTGATGGAACTGAACTGAATCATCCATCACCATACCTTTTTTTTCTCAGCAGTGGCCACAGGATTGGAAAAGGTCAGTGTTTTACTCAATATGGCAGCAAATTCGGAAAACTCAGGAATGGCCACAATGACTGGAAAAGGTCAGTTTTCATTCCAGTCTCAAAGAAGGGCAATGAGGCACAAGCCTCTTGATGAAAGTGAAAGAGGAGAGTGAAAAAGTCGGCTTAAAGCTCAACATTCAGAAAACTAAGATCTTGGCACCTGGTCCCATCATTTCATGGCAAATAGATGGGGAAACAGTGGAAACAGTGATAGACTTTTTTGGGGGGGGCTCCAAAATCACTGCAGATGGTGACTGCAGCCATGAAATTGAAAGAGGCTTGCTCCTTGGAACAAAAGTTATGACCAACCTAGACAGCATATTAAAAAGCAGAGACATTCCTTTGCCAACAAAGGTCCATCTAGTCAAAGCTATGGTTTTTATAGTAGTCATGTATGGAGGTGAGAGTTGGACTAAAAAGAAAGCTGACCACTGAAGAATTGATGCTTTTGAACTGTGGTGTTGGAGAAGACTCTTGAGAGTCTCTTGGACTGCAAGGAGATCCAACCAGTCCATGCTAAAGGAAATCAGTCCTGAATATTCATTGGAAGGACTGATGCTGAAGCTGAAACTCCAATACTTTGGCCACCTGATGCGAAGAACTGAACTGACTCATTGGAAAAGACCGTGATGCTGGGAAAGATTGAAGGCAGGAGGAGAAGGGGACGACAGAGGATGAGGTGGTTGGATGGCATCACTGACTCAATGGACATGAGTTTGAGTAAACTCTGGGAGCTGGCGATGGACAGGGAGGCTTGGCATCCTGCAATCCATGGGGTTGCAAAGAGTTGGACACAACTGAGTGAGTGACTGAACTGAAGTGATTTGCAAATGTTGAAAAATCCCAGAGTAAATACCACTTCATCTTGGTATATGATCCTTTTAATGTATTCTTGAATTCAGCTTGCTAAAATTATATTGAGGATATCTGCATCTATATTCCTCACAGATTCTGGACCATTATTTTTTGTGATGTCTTTATCTGGTCTTGTCATAAGGGTAATCTTTGTCTCGCAAAATGAGTTGGGAAGTATTACCTCCTCTTCTATTTTTTGGTAGTTTGATTTTTTTTTTTAATGCTTTATATAATTCACTGGTGAAGGCATCTGGTTCTAAACTTTTGATTGTTGGGAGAATTTTAATTACTGAATCAATCCTCTTACTGGTAATTGGTCTATTGAGATTTTCCATCTCTTAATGATTAAGTGTTGATAGGTGGTAAGTTTCTAGGAGTTTATCCATTTCTTTCAGGTTGTCCATTTGATTGGTGTGTTCAGTTGTTCAATGTGGTCTCTTATGATCCTATGCATTTTGTGGGTGTCAGTGGTAACATATTTATAATACTGTATTTTAAGTTGAAAACAACTCAAATTTGAATGCACTAAAGCTCTGCATTTTTACTCTCCCCATAACACATTTTATATTTTTATGCCATTTTTTGTATTCTTATCTTGTATATCTTTTAACTAATTATTGTAATCATAGATACTTTGTCTTTTAAGCCTCATATTAGCTTTATAAGTGATTAATCCACTACCCTTACTACCCTTACTATACACAGTAAGTCTCCTACATATGAACCTTCAAAATTTAAACTTTCAAAGATGCAAATGTGTATCCTCATGTCCAGTGACCTGAGTTCATACGTCTGGTGTACACTGTCATGTGTATGCATCCTCTACAAGTGGTTGTACTTTGGGTACACCACTGCACAGTACTGTATACAATACAATCATACATTATCTCTGTTTCAACCCCAGGATGTCTAGAATCAAGTGTAAAACCAGCAGTGATGTAGCTAGTACTGCTAAGAAGTGCCAAGCAATAACAATGGAATCAGAAGTGAAAATAATTGAGAGAGAAGAGTGAGGCAAAAAGATGGTAGATGTCGCTTATACCTATAAAACAAATTGTTCAACCATCAGCATGATTCTAAAGAATAAGAATAATATCATGGAATGTGTGAAGTCTGCTGTGCTAATGATGTCAACAATAATATCAAAGAAGCATAGAAAAGTGTTAGAGGAGATGGAGAAACTTCTCAGTGTGTGGCTGTAGCAACAGTAATAGGATCAAGTTCCACTCGGCTTAATGCCAAGTGAAGAGAAAGCTAAAAGCTTTTATGAAGATCTGAAGAAGAAACATGATGAAGAGTCAGAGGGCACATCTTTTAATGCCAGCCATGGCTGGTTTCATCAGAACAAGGATAGAGCCAACATTCACAACATTAAAGTAAATGACAAGGCAGCAAGTGCAGATTTGGTAGCTGTCAAGGTATTTCATGAACCACCCTGAGAAGTATTGATGAAGGCGCATATTCACCTGAGCAAGTTTTAAATGTGGGTGAGACAGGACTGTACTGGAAGAGGATGTCAAACTGAAGTTACCTCAGTAAGCAGGAAAAGCTGATGCTAGGCTGTAATGCAGCAAATGATAGGCTAACTCTTGCTTGGTGCCAATGCTCCTGGCTATATGAAGCTGAAGCCTCTCTTAGTTTATCCATTGAGAGAGCCCAGGAGCCCTTAAAAACATAGCTAAGGGCTCCCTTCCTGCTGTGTGGAAGATTATAATCCCAAAGCCTGGGTTATGCAGGCCATTCCAGGGCTGGTTTTTCCAGCACTTTATCCTGGAGGTAGAGAAATACTGCTTGGAGAAGTACATCCATTTACACTGTTTTGCTGCCTGACAATGCTCCATTCATGGAGACTTTCATCCCAATGTCAAAGTATTGTATCTGTCACCAAATACTATGGCACTCATTCAACCTATGGACCACAGAGTTATAGTGACTTCCAAAAAATATTTATTTATGTCACACTTTTCATCAGGCAGTGACTAATCAGGCACTGACTTTGCTTGGCATGAGGTTACTATCATCACAATGAATGGGATTTGGAAGAATCTTTGCCTGCAGTTTGTTCATGATTTTTGTGGATTTGAGAAAATGGATGAGGAGTCCAAAGAGGTCTTCAGCAATTCAGTGACTCTCAGTGAGAAGCTGGGGATAGATCCGCAAGAGGAAAATGTCACTGAACTCTTTGGTGTGCAACACAAGGAACTTACTAATGAAGATCTGATGGAAATGGAAGCCTGGAGAAAGAGTGAAGAGAGACAAGAGGAAGAAGCAACTGCAGAAGCAAGGAGATTCATGATACAGGAAATGGCAAGGGAATTTTCTTTGTCTTTGGAGGCACTGTTAGTTTTTGAGGCACAGGATCCAAATGCAGAACAGTACATGACAGTTGCAGCAGCCATTCAGAGTGCAATCCAGTGCTACTGAGTTATCTCTGATTAGAAAAAAAGAGCTAATACCCAGATATCACTGCATCTTTTTTTCAAGAGGGTAGACAGAAGAGGTGGCAAGAATTCTAAAAATCTATACAAAAAAAGATCTTAATGACCTGGATAACCACGAGGGTGTGATTGCTCACCTACAGCCAGACATCCTGGAGTGTGAGGTCAAGTGGGCCTTAGGAAGTATCACTACAACAAAGTTAATGGAGGTGATAGAACACCCTCTGAGTTATTTCAAATCCTAAAAGATGCTGCTGCTGGAGTGCTGTACTCAATATGCCAGCAAATTTGGAAAACCCAGCAGTAGCCACAGGACTGGAAAAGGTCAGTTTTCATTCCAATCCCAAAGAAAGGCAATGCCAAAGAATGTTCCAACTACTGCACAATTGCACTCATTTCACATGCGAGAAAGTTAACGCTCAAAATCCTTCAAACTAGGCCTCAGCAGTATATGAACCAAGAAATTCCAGATGCACAGCATGGATTTAGAAAAGGCAGAGGAACCAGAGATCAAATGACCAAAATCTGTTAGATCATAGAGAAAGCAAAGGAATTCCAGAAAAACATCTACTTCTGATTCACTGACTACACTAAAGCCTTTGACTATGTGTATCACAACAAACTGTGATTCACTGAAAGGGAAAAAAGACTCTTCAATGATGGTACTGGAACAAAGAGGTATCTATGTGGAAACAAAGTGAAAATAGACTCCTACCTTAGGTCACACAGACATAATGGGAAGCACAAACAAATATTCTTTTAGAAGATAATGTAGGTTTTCATGATTCTGAAGTGGGATAAATTTTCTGAAATAAGATACAAATTTACTCATCGCAGAGGAAAAGATTAATAAATCTCACAACAATAAAATTTTAAATGTCATCCTTAAAAAGGTATGACAGGTACTTTAGAGGCCATTCCCTCATAGCTCAGTTGGTAAAGAATCTGCCTGCAAAGCAGAAGACCCCGGTTCGATTCCTGGGTCAGGAAGATCCACTGGAGAAGGGATAGGCTATCTACTCCAGTACTCTTGGGCTTCCCTTGTGGCTCAGCTGGTAAAGAATCTGCCTGCAATGTGGGAGACTTGGGTATAATCCCTGGGTTGGAAAGATCCCCTGGAGAAGGGAAAAGCCACCCACTCCAGTATTCTGGCCTGGAGAATTCCATGGACTATACAGTCACAAAGAGTCAGACACAACTGAATGACTTTCATCGTCATCATCAAAGCCCACGTTGTTACCTATGCTTCTGATGGACTGGCTACAAACTGAAGGTCCAAATGACCTCCTCTAACTCAGGATGCTAACCCCAAACCCATATTATTACCTGTACTCCTGAACAACTGGCAAAATCAGAGGTCCCCACACCCCCTTGTTGAGTTCAATTAATTTATTAGAGTGGTTCACAGAACTCAAGAAACCCATTTACACACTAGATGATCAACTTATTATAAAATGACATTAAAGGATACAAACCAACAGCCAAATAAAGAGATGCACACGGCAATGTCTCAAACAAAGGAGCTTCTGTCCTTGCAGAACTTAAGGCCTGTCAAAATGGCATGCAGAATCATTCTTGTTCTATATAGAAGCTCTCTGAAAGCGGGCAAAAAGCTGTCCTTCAGGTTTTTAGGGAGGCTTCATTATATAGTCATGACTGACTAAATCATTGGCCAAAGGCAACTGGTTCAATCTCAAGTCCCCTTCCCTCCCAGGAAGTCAGAGAGTGGGACTGAAAGCTCCAACCTTCTGCTCACAAGGTTGGTTCTCTTGGCAACCAGGTCTCAACACAATATTAACAAAAGCTAACATATGACCCTCTAAAAGTCACCTTATTAATGTAACACAAAACACCTTTTATCATTTTCAACACCTAGATGATGCTAAGGGTTTTGGGAGCTGTGATCCAGGAAGTGAAGATGAAGACCAAAACATAAATAAAAAATATATTTTGATCATCTGAATGACCAAATAGATATTTCTTATAAGTCACAATACTGCAAAAACATATTGCATCATTTTGTTTTTTACCAAATTAAAACAGCAGGCCAAACAGCATAATTAAGCAGTAAAAGCTAAAGCAATGTAAATAGAAGTCAGGTTAGTAGTTACTGTTAGCCGTGCATTAAAGGCACACAAATGGGAAAGGGCCCTCAAGGGACAGGGAGCTTCTAGGAGGCAGGCAATATTCTGTTCTATTACCTGACCTGGGTGGGAATTGCATGGATATTTATATGCAACAATTTGTTAAGGTTGGCACTTATGTTTCATGCAGTTTTTTGTATATTGGTCAGATTTTCTAATTTTAAAGTTTTTTCATTATTATTCTAAAGAATAACGAAGAGGACTGAAGGAATACAGGAACATCTGATTATTACTTACTACTGCATTTTGAAATGGTATAAAGATTGAATAAAAGCATTTCAACTGATCTCCACTTCCGGTATTCTGCCATTTCCAACTCACCAGATTAAAAAATAATAGTGGTATGGTCTTATTCAAAGAAGACAGGTATTTCCTATATTTGGCAGGCCTAGATTTGGATTATAAATTCTGAGAAAAGACTGTTTTCACATCTATGATGGTATCCTTGGGCTCTTTAATAGTGCCGGGCAAACAGTAAGTTCTCTAAAAGTATCGGTTAAGTGGATTCACGGGTAAAACTAAGTTTTTCAAAAACCAAACATTCCAAAGAGATGTGAAAAAAGTCCTATGACTTCAATCAGTCTCTAAGAATAGCTATTGAGGTGGTATTATTTGATGGTACATTTGTGGTTACTAGTAAAACTCCAGAGAAATTAATGTATTTCCAAAACAACATGTTAACAAAGTTTAACATTATGGTAAGCATCAGGCAAAATTTCTAGGACAAGTATGGAATTTGCCTCTGCACCATCTTCCATTGGATCCTATCTGTGCTGTCACTGGAGGGCTGGCAAGATGGAGTAGAAGGATGTGAGCTCACTGCTTCTTAAAAAAACACCAAAATCACCAATAACTGCTGAAAAACTATTGCCAAAATACACAAACAACAATGCTGAAACCTAACCAAAAAGATACCCTACATTCAAAGACAAAGAGGAAGCTACAACAAGACGGTAGGAAGGTCACAATCAAGATAAAATCAAATCCAATACCTGCCAGGTGGGCAACCCACAAATTGGGAAATACTTATACCACAGAAATTCTCCTATAGGAGTGACCCACATCAGGCTTCCCAGCCTGAGGGTCTAGCAATAAGAAGGGAAGCCCTCAGAGAACCTGGCTTTGAAGGCCAGTGGGGTTTGATCAGAGGAATTCCACAAGACTGGGGGCAATTGAAACTCCACGGTTGGTGGTGGGGTGCACACAAGATCCCATACATACCAGGACCCAAGGTAAAAAGTAGTGATCTCATAGGACACTGGGCCAGACCTACCTGTGAGTATTCAACAGTCTCCTGCAGAGGTGCAGGGACAAGATACTAGCAGTGGCAGTTCTGGCAAGCATTCATTGGCACAAGCACTCCTGGAGGTCACCATTTTCTCCTCAAGACCTAGCCCAACCTATCAGACTGTAGGCTCCAGTGCTGGGACACCTCAGGCCAAACAAACAGAACAGGAACACAGCTCCAACTGTTGGCAGTCAGGCTGCTTAAAGTTTTCTTAAGCATAGGCCTGTCCACCAGAGGGGCAAGACCCAGATCCACCCACCAGTGAGCAGGATCCAGACCCTCCCACCATCACAAGCCTCTCAGATAGCCAGCAGAAGCAAGAAGAACTATAACCCTGCAGAACAGAAAATGCAATCACAGAAAGTCGGACAAAAATGAGACACAGAGGAATATGTCCCAGATGAAGGAAAAAGATAAAACCTCTGAAGAACAACCAAGTGAAGTGGAGGCAGGCAACCTATCAGAAAAAGAATTCAGAGTAATGAGAGTGAAAATGATCTAAGATCTCAGAAAAAGAATGGAGGCACAGTTTGAGAATATGCAAGAAATGTTTGATGAAGATGTAGAAAAACTTAAAAAAAAAACAGAGATGAACACTACAATAACTGAAATGGAGAATAAACTAGAACAAACAATAACAGACTAACTTAGGCAGAAGAATGGATAAGTGAGCTGGAAGACAGGAAGGTGAAAATCACTGCCATTAAACAGAACAAAGGAAAAAAGAATTAAATGAAGACAGCCTAAAAAACCTCTGGGACAATATTAAATGCAATAACATTTGCATTATAGGGGTTCTAGAAGAAGAGAGAGAGAAAAGACCTGAGAAAATATTTGAAGAGATAACAGCAGAAAACTTCTCTTTCATGGGAAAGGAAATAGTCACTCAAGTCCAGGAAGTGCAGAGTTCTAGGCAGAATAAACCCAAGGAGCAAAATGCTGAGACACATACTAAACACACTGACAAAAATTAAAGAGGGAAAGCACTAAAAGCAACAAATAACATACAAGGGAATACTGTAAGGTTATCAACTGATACCTTAGCAGAAACTGTGTAGACAGAAGGGACTGCCAGAGGAGCCAGCCAGGCTCCTCTGTCAATGTGATTTTTTTTGCAGGCAAGAATACTGAAGTGGGTTGCCACTGCCTTCTCCAGGGGATCTTCAGGACCCAGGGATAGAACTTATGTCTCCTGCATTGTATGTGGATTATTTACCATTGAGCCACCAGGGAAGTTCGGGAGTGGCACAATATATTTAAAAGGGAAGGGAAGAGCCTACAACCAAGAATATGCTATCCATGAAAGTTCTCATTCTGATTCGACAGAGACATCAAAAGCTTTACAGACAAAGTGAAAACTAAGAATTCCGTACCATCAGACCAACTTTGTAATAAATGCTAAAGGAACTTCTTTAAGCAGAAAAGGCCACAACTAAGAAGAAGAAAATTATGAACAGAAAAGCTCACTAGTAAGGCAAACATAAAATAAACGTAGTAAATCATCTGCACACCAATATGATGTCAAAATCAGCAACTGTGAGAAGAGAGCACAAATGCAGATATTGGAAATGCATTTGAAATTAGAAGATCAGAAATTTAAAACAATCTTGTTTATATATAAACTACTATATCAAAACCTCATGGTAACTGCAAACTGAGAATCTACAATAGATACACACACACAAAAGAAAAAGAATCTAAACACAATGCTAAAGTTAGTCAACAGATCACAAGAGAAGAGAACAAAAGAGGAAGGGAGAAAAAAGCCCTACAAAAACAAATCCAAAACGACTAAGAAAATGGCAATAGGAACAGGTGCTGCACTGTACTTAGTGTGCTTAGTTGCTCAGTGGTGTTCGACTCTTTGCAACCCCGTGAACTGCAGCCAGGCTCCCCTGTCCATGGGGAGTCTCCAGGCAAGAATACTGGAGTTGGTTGCCATGCCTTCCTCCAGGGGATCCTCAACCCAGGTCTCCCACATTGCAGGTGGATTCTTTACCATCTAAGCCCAGCACGGAAGTCCAAGAATACTGAAGTGGGTAGCCTATCCGTTCTCTAAGGGATCTTCCCAAGTAAGGAACTGGGGTCTCCTATATTGCAGACGGATTCTTTATCAGCTGAGCTACCAGGGAAGCCCCAATAGGAACATATGTATCAATAATTACCTTAAACATAAATGGATTGCTTCCCTGGTAGCTCAGCTGGTAAAGAATCCACCTATAATCTGAGAGACCTGGGTTTGATCACTGGGTTGGGAAGATCCCCTGGAGAAGGGAAAGGCTATCCACTCCAGTATTCTGGCCTGGAGAATTCCACGGACTGTATAGTCCATGGGGACACAGAGAGTCAGACATGACTGAGTGACTTTCACTTTTCACTAAATGGATTAAATGCTCCAACCAACAGACACAGACTGGCTGAATAGATACAAAAACAAGACCTGTGTATGTGTTGTCTACAAGAGACCAGCTTCAGATCAAACAACCCACAATGACTGAAAGTAAGGGAATGGAAAAAGATTTTCCATGCAAATGGAAATCAAAAGGAAGCATTATTGATAAGATAGACTTTAAAATAAAGATTGTTACAGGAGACAAAGAAGGACACTACATAATGGTCAAAGAATCAATCCAAGAAAAAGATACAACAATTATAAAAATATATATATACTCAACATAGGAACACGCCAATATATTAAGGCAAATACTAACAGCCATAAAGAAACCGAAAGTCATTCAGCTGTGTCCAACTCTTTACGACCCACTCAGCTATTGAGCAGTTTCAAGTGTAACAGGTATGATGAAGAAAAATGAGTTTTTAACTTTTAATTAAATTTAAATGTGAAAACAGATAGTTGATTCAGTTTTGTTTCTCTGAAACAATTCGGATATGTGAACCTACTTTTTCAATGCTGTATTTTATAAAACAGATCAAGAATGTCAAATGAAAACATAGCCTCTGAATTAAGATGCAACATGTACACTGAATTAAGTGTAACATATACACTCGATTTCCAAGATTCAATATAAAAAATATTATAAAATAATCACATTAATAATTTTATATAGAATACATATTTAAATAATAGTATTTTAGATATATGGGGTTAAATAAAATAATTCTTAAAATTAGTCTCAACTTTTTCTTTTCACATTTCTTAAAGCAGCTAATAAAAAATTGAAAACAGATATTAGAATGTACCTTGTTTCTGTTGGACAGTGCCATACTATAGTATTCGATGTGAATGACCACTCATTCCTTCTTGAAATGCTGCTGCTTTTCTCCTTCTACTTCTTAGACTCCCCCTTTCTAGTGTGCAGTGTAACTTTCTCTTCCACTCACTCCTTAAACGCCAGAGTCTCCAAAGGTTGTCCCTAGGCCCGTTCCCCTCCTCACACTAGGTACTCTTCCTGGGTAATCTCACCCCCACCCAGGGCTTTCACTGTTCCCAAATCCTGAGGACTGTCAACCCCCATGTGCAAATCAGCCACGCTCCTGAAAACACTAGGTTCAACTCCACCTATGCCTAATCTGTCATTATATCTTTACATACTTACCTTATTAATATCATAAATCTTGCCCCTCTTCTCCATTTCACTCAGGTTTTCACGATTTCTCGCTTTTATCACTACAATAGCTTTAAGTGCTATCCCTGACGCCTTCCAAATCAACTTCCCTTTGCTATTTAGTTTCTAAAACTCACACCTGGCCATATGATTTTTCTATTGAAAATACTCTGGCGGTTTTCCTACTGTTTTCAAGGCAAAATAAAAACTTCTTATAATCATACATAAGGCTTTATGCTTCATTATCAACCTTATAAAATCCCAAACTCAGGCACACCTACGCACCTGAAGTTCCCTGAATACATCATGAGTTGTGATCAGTTGTGCCCGACTCTGTGTCCCCATGGACTGTAACCTGCCAGGTTCCTCTGCCGTGGAATTTTTCAGGCAAAAATACTGGAGTGGGGTGCCATTTCACACTCCAGGAGATCTTTCCAAACCAGGGATTGGACCTGAGTCTCTCATGTCTCTTGCACTGGCAGGCAGCCTCTATCACTAGCAGCACCTCTCCTAGTCATCCTTCAAAATTCAGCTGATGCATAATTCCCCCAGGAAAGGTCTCCAAAGGGCCAAGTTTGAACAAGTGTCCATCCACTGTGTCACCATCACCCCTATACACAGCTCTACCAATAACCCAATGGCACTGCCCTAGAATGACCTGGTAAAGTCTGTAAATTCTCTGAAGACAGGAATTAAGTGGGACTTCCTTGGTGGCTCAGGCAGTAAAGAATCCGCCTGCAAAGCAGAAGGCCCAGTTTCAATCCTTGGGTTGGGAAGATCCCCTGAAGAAGGGAATGGCTACTTACTCCAGTATTTTGCTTGGAGAATTCCATGGACAGAGGAGTCTGGTGGGCTACAGGGTCACAACTGAGAGACTAACACACACAGGAATCAAGTGTCTTAAATTTACCTGCCTGTGCTATTCTTAATGAGTATGTATTTATTAAACGGACATAAAATTAAATAAGGGAAACCAACAGAATAAACTGCATGGCTAAAAATTCAAAACTAGGCTAATATAATCACTAGTTAAATGAAGAAAGTTAACCTGATCATTGCAGATGGTGATTGCAGCCATGAAATTAAAAGATGCTTACTCCCTGGAAGAAAAGTTATGACCAACATAGATAGCATATTAAAAAGCAGAGACATTATTTTGCCAACAAAGGTCCATCTAGTCAAGGCTATGGTTTTTCCAGTGGTCATGTATGGATGTGAAAGTTGGACTACAAAGAAAGCTGAGCGCAGAAGAACTGATGCTTTTGAACTGTGGTGTTGGAGAAGACTCTTGAGAGTCCCTTGGACTGCAGGGAGATCCAACCAGTCCATCCGAAAGGAGATCAGTCCTGGCTGTTCATTGGAAGGATTGATGTTGAAGCTGAAACTCCAATACTTTGGCCACCTGATGCAAAGAGCTGACTCACTGGAAAAGACCCTGATGCCGGGCAGGAGGAGAAGGGGACGACAGAGGATGAGATGGTTGGATGGCATCACCGACTCAATGGACATGGGTTTGGGTAGACTCCAGGAGTTGGTGATGGACAGGGAGGGCTGATGTGCTGCGGTTCATGGGGTTGCAAAGAGTCAGACACGAGAGCGACTGAACTGAACTGAAACTGATCACTCTAAAAATACTTTATTAGATGGCCTATTCCAGGACTGAATGAGCTAGCCAATAAAAATATATATCCTAAATAATCATTAAGAGAGCAAACATTCAACAAAAGCAATGATTAAAAAATTTAAAACCTAAATATGTTATTCTACTTCTATAGCCTGTTTTTTGGATCTTTTCTTCCCTAATTCTACTTATCAGTTCCTTTCTTTAGCTCTTAACATTAACTTTCTTTCTAATTAAAAGGTGCATTTTTTTCCCCTTCCCTCACTCAATCCTTTCCACTTCTTACTGTTCTTCCAATTTTCCTTTTAATCTAACAAAAAATACACTGTCTTTGTCATCTCTGCCAGCCACTTTGTATAAAACAAAGGAATGGTAAAAAGCAGTGAATGGAATGATATCACCAGTCAGACAAAACCATGTGCGTTAATTTGGGTGGGTGATTTCATAATACTAAGCAGCTAATCTGGACCATATGCATAGTAAATGGAGTTTGACATTCATGGAAGTCCTCGGGATTACTGCAGCAGGACAGCAAGAGGTAAGAGAGAACAGCCAAATTACTGGTGGTGAGGGCAGCTAAGCACAGCTTTACAAAATTCTCCTATTTGTGCCCATCATTCAAAAGAAAGCAGAAACAGACAGTGGGAATTCAGGAAGCTGTCAGCTATCTGAACTAGCATGGTTGGGTAACTGATTTGATGGGTGTTTGCAGCAACAGCCAACCAGTACCAGATGCTAGTCTGAGCACACTGACCAGGGTACCAACTTTAGGACACAAAATAAAGACTGCTGCTCCCAGGGCACTTACAAAATTCAGTTTTAGTACAGAATGGATTCTGAAAGAGGCAGAAAAGTATCTGAAGAGGAATTACATAAGTATTTAATGTAGGTTGGTAGGAAGAAACAGTTGTTATAATAGAAGGAGAGAGAGTACATTCTTTCAATTACCTGAGAGTGACTTTCTAAAACCACTCAATATTAGCTTTTGTAGGCATAGGAAGTTCACCCTGAGGATCTATCTCATACGGAAGTCACAATCAAACAAATATGCAATCTCTTCAAAAAACTTTATAACCAGCAAGATAATGTAACAGTGAAGGATGTGTTTGAAAGTTTCTAGACTATTAAAGCAGCACTTTTAAATAATCAATTGAATCTAAAGAAGTACAGGGCTTTTGTACACTTACCCGTGTCCAGGAATTAAGTTTTGATTCTCTCGAATTCTGTGGATCTTTCTTAATTAGACAACACAAGCACCATATTAGAATTTGGGGGCTTTCATCTGCAGAAATGAAGGTTAAAATAAGTAGGCTTGATAAAATAGAAAGAAAAGATAATCAGTATAAAATCTGTAAACATTATATTTAAAGTAAACACATTTATTATAAATGTTTTAGAAAAATCACAAACTACAAAGTTCACTGAACAAGCATCCGGGATCATGTGTGAAACTTAACTTTGTGGGTTTTTTTTCCTTCTTGTGGGTTCAGGATTACTTATGCTTAGCCTTTGTGTGGTCGATTCCTTTTCTGTCACAGAAGCAATTTTTAAAGCCAAAAGAGAAAGATGGAAGAACTAAGAGAATCAGTCCTTTTTATTTTCAAGATCAGTTCTTTATTTTATGTTTCAAACCACTAGTAATTTCAACCTTTTTAAGGCAACATCACTGCTATGAGTGGTAATCAATATTTCTGATTTAATCTAATTGGCCAAAATATCTTCACTTGTTAGAAATAAATTTAATAAAAAGAATTGCTTTTATAAACATTCTTTTGAATACCAGATGGTTTGGACAAAGCAGAAGCCCTTCACATGCTCCTCATGAGCCAGGAGGTAGATGGGCTCCTTCTCAGAGTAAAGCAACTGGAGGTTCATTCCTTGTGGATACCAGGACAATTAAGGGAAAAGGCTGGGCCTTGCTCAGTCCACATATTTCTTATTCTCGAAGTCAGGAGACATCCCCAAACACACATGTGAAGAAAAGGCTCCTCAGAGGTCAAAGGAGAGTTATGTTAAAGGATGTTCCCTACCCAGACACGTTTTCAGTAAAATCTATCTTGGCTAAGATGTATGTGCACACACGAGAGGATCCTGAGATATACCAAATATGGACCGTGAAACAGGTAAAACTGGCCAAAGGAAAAAATGGAAGAAATGCCCCATAAATGTAATTCAAACTGCCACAAGGATGCAACTCAGGGGTTCTCCCTCTGAGTCTGTCTGTGTGTCTATCCACACGACTGTACTTTTTTCCCCTCTTAATAAATACTTAATTTGTTTCACCACTTTCTGTCTTTGTGGGAATCCTTTTCTGCGAAGCTGAAGGGCCAGGGCTCTTGTCACTAACCACTGTCTAGTGGCTAGGAATCTGGGGCTTTTACCACCACAACCCAGCCTCAGTCTCTGGCTGGAAACCCAAGTGCCCCTCCAAGCCTTTGCAAGCTGAGGCAACCTGAGATCACTAATTCTTTACTGGAAAGTGTAAAACTTTACTAAATATGTGATAACAATGTTGACCTTTGAAATCTTCCATGTGGTTAGCATGTCTATTTGGTAAGCCATTTTCTCTTTTCTCCTTTAGCAACTAAGTCCATTCAAGCTGGAGATTTTAGAACACAACTGGGAAGCAAAAATGAGGCCTAAAAACTGAAGATATCAGTATCTGAACTAGAGCCAAGCTACTGTGGACTCTACAAGGCCATGGAGCTCAGGCTGAGGAAACCCAGCACCTGTAATCACACCCCTTTAGATCACCTGACGCTCTTTACTTTGTTATCAACCACAATTTCATAAACAGCATTTCTGAGGGCTTCTTAACAAGAAATAAGAACACAAACTAT
Source organism: Capricornis sumatraensis (assembly GCF_032405125.1). NCBI lineage: Eukaryota > Metazoa > Chordata > Mammalia > Artiodactyla > Bovidae > Capricornis > Capricornis sumatraensis. The sequence goes on from NC_091074.1 coordinate 90,919,449, forward strand.
AGTAAGCGACCTCTGCATTTTCTACCACACATCAAAGGACTCTGATACTAATTTTAAATCCATCTCACCTCTCCCCCCTCAATAAACACCCATAAGCCTATGCTCTTCTAATAACTAACATTTCTGAACAAACTATATCAGGAGTTATCCTGAGAGATATTCATATTTTTCCTAGTTTTTATGAGCTCCAATACCATCACTGCTGCTGCTGCTGCTAAGTCACTTCAGTCGTGTCCAACTCTATGCGACCCCATAGACAGCAGCCCACGAGGCTCCCCCGTCCCTGGGATTTTCCAGGCAAGAACACCAGAGTGGGTTGCCATTTCCTTCTCCAATGCGTGAAAGTGAAAAGTGAAAGTGAAGTCGCTCAGTCATGTCTGACTCTTAGCAACCCCATGGACTGCAGCCCACCAGGCTCCTCCATCCATGGGATTCTCCAGGCAAGAGTACTGGAGTGGGGTGCCATTGCCTTCTCCAATACCATCACTGGCTTGCCTGAAATCAGTTTATTGCAAGAATCATGTTATTTAACCTCTGAAGATTTGAGAGTTCTTCAGGTTGAATCAATTCCACTGATTAAAAATCTGTCATACTGTTTTAAATATCAGAAGAAATTATAATGATCTGCATGTCACAAGTATGATAATACATCTATTGATATGCTTATGCACGCAACTTCCCATGTTAAAGAGAATGCAACCCAATGGGAAGCATTTCCAAAAAAATCAGACTTCACCAATAAAAAGAAAAAAGAGGAAGAATGAAAATGTTAGTGATAAAGCATAAATCTAAAAATTCCAAAAAATGAGATTTGCCCCCAGGTGTTAAGTGATTCTGCACATTTATTTCAACAAGCGTATTATTTTTTACTTTTCTCTCAAAAAGAAAAAGAAGAGCCAGAGTAACTTTCTTTCTTTTTTTTTTTTTGTTTCTGAATTTTATTTCTTTAATATTTTTGTTTCAAATTTATTTATTTTAATTGGAGGTTAATTACTTTACGATATTGTATTGGTTTTGCCATACATCAACATGAATCCGCCACAGGTATACACGTGTTCCCTATCCTGAACCCCCCTCCCTCCCCGTACCATCCCTCTGGGTCGCCTCAGTGCACCAGCCCCAAGCATCCGTATCATGCATCGAACCTGGACTGGCGATTCGTTTCATATATGATATTATACATGTTTCAATGCCTTTCTCCCCAAATCATCCCACCCTCGCCCTCTCCCACAGAGTCCAAAAGACTGTTCTATACATCTGTGTCTCTTTTGCTGTCTTGCACACAGGGTTATCGTTACCATCTTTCTAAATTCCATATATGTGCGTTAGTATACTGTATTGGTGTTTTTCTTTCTGGCTTACTTCACTCTGTAAAATAGGCTCCAGTTTCATCCACCTCATTAGAACTAATTCAAATGTATTCTTTTTAATGGTTGCGTAATACTCCATTGAGTATATATACCACAGCTTTCTTGGATAGTTGACTTTCATCCAGCTTTAAGGAGGTGCCTTTCTTTGCCCTAAATCAATGCACTGCAATGTACTATTAATGAGCTTACTTTGCTTTAGAGACTTAAAAATGAAAGCCACCACTTGTTATTCATGAATGCCACCAGCACTGTCTACAGGGGATGGCATCTGTCAGGCTCCTCCCTGGAGGCTCAGACACCAGGGCTGCGGCACTGGGGACAGAAAACTGCCTGGGCTTCATCATGTGGGCAGTTATCAGTACAAATCTACATTCTAAACATTAGTGTAGGGGAAAGGAATATACTAACATATATTTGCCACCCAATTATTTTATTTTTTGATATCTTGAACTGAAATCCTAAATGAAAGCTAAATTAATTCTAGAGTTTAAAACTGATAGCAGCATATTTTTAGACAATAAATGTTTATTGTTTTCAGTTGCCAAGTTTGAAGGCAAAGTCTCAAGCGGTAATAAAAAGCATGAGTAAAAGAGGCTACAGCTATGATATTAATATGTGAATCATGAGGGCAGAGTTGAACCTACCAGCCAGAACTCCAAGGTGAAGGCAGTAATTTTACACAGAGAACACCACTGAATAAAAGGCATTTTCTCCCTTTCTATTATCTAATTTTTCTCTTCTCTTTGTGTCTTTTAATTTTCAAATCCCTCCTCCTTCTTTATTATCCTTATTTCTGATCTATTCTCACTTACCACTAAGGGAAACTTACTTCTTTCCTTGATGGAAATTGTTTATTTTTTATTGTATTTCAAAGGTAATTTTGATATTATGAAATCATAAGAAAAGATACTGTCCTGGAAGAAAGTGCCCAGCTAGTCAAACAATAGGGGCAACATAGCCAAGATTTGATTACTCATGGAGTTCTCTGCCTGTCAGTCTCCTCCAGGAGCTTGACACCCAATGGGTACTTCAAACAGGAAACTGAAATTCAATGGGCAATTCAAGAAACTGAAATTTAATGGGCAATTCAAAAGGTAACATAACCATTTAAACAGAGATGGAGAATTTGTTTCTGGTTGTCAGAGGGGCCAAAATAATGGAGATTAGGTGCTAAGGAGAGATCACAGACAGATACAAGTTTAAGGCCATAGGGATAAATCAGTACAGCCTCTCACTTTCACACATAAAGAATCTGAGATCCCGTGAGCTGGGTGGCTTGCCTTAGAAAATCCCATCTCATCTACTGTCCTTCAAGAGTTAGTCCCCACAAAACCTCCCCTGTGAAGCTCCTTCCCCTCAGCAACTCATTCAAAGCTCCACAGCACCAACCATCATCCTGAGTCTGGCTGACCTACTTAGGTCTCTTTTTTCCCTAACTAGAAGCTCCTTGGGTGCAGAAATTGTGAGCCATGTTTTCCTAAGGCTTGCTGTTTTTTAAAAGAATAGTGAATATATATACATTCACATGAAGCTGGCTGGTGGTAAAGCCAGGACTATAATATTTCAACCACAGTGGTATGATCCGCGGGGACAGATCATTACAAAAATGCAGGCTTTAGAGGAGTAGGATCTCGAATTTTATCAGTTCTGTATCCTGGAAAAGTGACATATCTATACTAATCCATAAAAACCTATCCTGCAAACCTATCATGAATTCAATCAGACCCACTATGCAATCCATAGAGAACAGTGCTCAATTCTGCTCATTTTACTTCAATTCTACAACCCAAACTTTTAACATATTAACATTAATGAATTAAGGATATGTCCTATATCCACTGTTGCTGTTGTTCAGTTGCTAAGTCGTGTCCAAATATTTGCAACCCCGTGGATAGCAGCAAGCCAGGCTTTGCCATCCTTCACTATCTCCTAGAGCTTCCTCAAATTTATGTCCATTGAGTCAGGATGCTATTTAACCATCTCATCCTCTGTTGTTCCCTTCTCCTCCTGCCCTCAATCTTTCCCAGCATCAGGGTCTTTTTCCAGAGTCAGCTTTTCACATCAGGTGGCCAAAGTACTGGAGCTTCAGTTTCAGCATCAGACCTTCCAGTGAATATTTAAGTTTGACTTCCTTTTGACAGGTTTGATCTCTTTGCAGTCCAAGGGACTCTGAAGAGTATTCTCCAGCACAACAGTTCAAAAGCATCAACTCTTTGGTGCTCAGCCTTCTTTATTGTCCAACTCTCACATTTGTACATGATTACTAGAAAAACCATAGCTTTCAGTATATGGACCTTTGTTGGCAAAGTGAGGTGTATACCTTATACTATGCAGTCTACGTTTGTCAGAGCTTTTCTTCTAAGGTCTTTTAATTTCATACCATCTGGAGTGATTTTGGAGCCCAAGAAAATAAAGTCTGTCAATGTTTCAACTTTTTCCCCTTCTATTTGCCATGAAGCAGTGGGACCAGATGCCATGATCTTAGTTTTCTTAATGTTGAGTTTTAAACCAAATTTTTCATTCTCCTTTTCACCTTCATTAAGAGGCTTTTAGTTCCTCACCACTAGGTACACTTAAAGGACGTATTATTTCCTATTGCTAAAAAGTGGTTATTCAATCCATGAAGTATCTAACAATGAATTATGCCTTTAAATGGAGGAAATTCAAGAGTTTCTTTTCTTTTCTCCTGCCACCATTGACCTAGCTCAATGATCTTCAAACTCTTGGTCATGATCAGTTGATGGATTGTAAAATCAGTTTGGGGTCATGAAAACCATTAAAATGGTACAGGGAATATGAATTTCAGGTAATAAAAGTTAGCATATTTTCATGAAATGTGTGTATGTGTGTAACTGTATCTACACATATATACATGTGTACAGAAAATGTATTTCTGGTCAAAAGTTTTTAAGAAACACTAGCTGAGTTAAAATATATAAATTTAGGACAGGCATGGCCCTGGTAGGCAAACACAGTGATGCCTTTGCTATTTTAGATCAAGAATCTGAAAAAGCTAAGAGTCCACTCAAGGGAGGAAGAGTCAGCCCAAGGGAGAAGGGGAAGCAAGAAGCGCATAAGTGAAGAGGAAAAACAACAGATGAAGATGCTGGTAGAGTGAATGAATGTGAGTATGCATAGTGTACCAACACATGTACGTTCATGGAAGTAAATGCAAATACTGTCCCTTCCCCATCAAGTTCAATCTTCTTAAAATTACTTATAACAGGCAAGGACAGAGATATTATATAATTCTCTAAAACATGAAAGGGGAATATTCATTTTATTTTTGATTCTATTACCATTATAGGGGCTTCCCAGGTAGCTCAGTGGTAAAGAATCCGCCTGCCAATTCAAAACACATACCAGTTCTGTTCACTTCAGTCGCTCAGTCATGTTTGACTCTTTTCGACCCCAAGCACTGCAGCACGCCAGACTTCCCTGTCCATCACCAACTCCCAGAGCTTGCTCAAACTCATGTCCATTGAGTCAGTGATGCCATCCAACCATCTCATCCTCTCTCATCCCCTTATCCTCCTACCTTCAATCTTTCTCAGCATCAGGTTCTTTTCAAATGAGTCAGTTCTTCACATCAGGTGGCTAAAGTATTGGGAGTTTCGGTTTCAGCATCAGTACTTCCAATGAATATTCAGGACTGATTTCCTTTAGGATGGACTGGTTAGATCTGTTTGCAGTCCAAGGGATTCTGAAGAGTCTTCTCCAACACCACAGTTCAAAAGCATCAATTCTTTGGTGCTCAGTTGTTTTTATAGTCCAACTCTCACATCTATACGTGAGCGACTACTACTGGAAAAACCATAGCTTTGACTAGAAGGACCTTTGTTGCCAAAGTAATGTCTCTGCTTTTTAATATGCTACGTAGGTTGGTAATAGGTTTTCTTCCACGGAGCAAGTGTCTTTTAATTTCATGGCTGCAGTCACTATCTGCAGTGATTCTGGAGCCCAGCAAAATAAAATAGGGCACTATTTCCATTGTTTCCTCATCTATTTGCCAAGTACATCATGAGAAACGCTGGACTAGAAGAAGCACAAGCTGGAATCAAGATTGCCGGGAGAAATATCAATAACCTCAAATATGCAGATAACACAACCCTTATGGCAGAAAGTGAAGAGGAACTAAAAAGCCTCTTGATTAAAGTGAAAGAGGAGAGTGAAAAAGTTGGCTTAAAGCTAAACATTCAGAAAATGAAGATCATGACATCTGGTCCCATCACTTCATGGCAAATAGATGGGGAAACAGTGGAAACAGTGTCAGACTTTATTTCTGGGGGCTCCAAAATCACTGCAGATGGTGATTGCAGCCATGAAATTAAAAGACGTTTACTCCTTGGAAGGAAAGTTATGACCAACCTAGATAGCATATTCAAAAGCAGAGACATTCCTTTGCCAACAAAGCTCTGTCTAGTCAAGGCTATGGTTTTTCCAGTGGTCATGTATGGTCATGTGAGAGTTGGACTGTGAAGAAAGCTGAGTGCCGAAGAATTGATGCTTTTGAACTGTGGTGTTGGAGAAGACTCTTGAGAGTCCCTTGGACTGCAAGGAGATCCAACCAGTCCATTCTAAAGGAGATCAGTCGTGGGTGTTCTTTGGAAGGAATGATGCTAAAACTGAAACTCCAGTACTTTGGCCACCTCAGGTGAAGAGTTGACTCATTGGAAAAGACTCTGATGCTGGGAGGGATTGGGGGCAGGAGGAGAAGGGGACGACAGAGGATGAGATGTTTGGATGGCATCACTGACTCGATGCACATGAGTCTGAGTGAACTCCAGGAGTTGGTGATGGATAGGGAGGCCTGGTGTGCTGCGATTCATAGGGTAGCAAAGAGTCGGACATGACTGAGCAACTGAACTGAACTGAAATGAACTGATGGGACCAGATGCCATGGTCTTAGTTTTTTGAATGTTGAGTTTTAAGCCAACTTTTTCACTGTCCTCTTTCACTTTCATCAAGAGACTGTTTAGTTCTTTTTCACTTTCTGCCATAAGTGTGGCATCATCTGTGTATCTGAGGTTATGGATACTTCTTTCAGAAATCTTGATTCCAGCTTGTGCTTCATCCAGCCTGGCATTTTGCAAGATGTACTCTGCATATAAGTTAAATAAGCAGGCTGACAATATACAACCTTGACATACTCCTTTCCCAATTTGGAACAAGCCTGTTGTTCCATGTCTGGTTCTAACTGTTGCTTCTTGACCTGCATACAGATTTCTCAGGAGGCAGGTAAGGCAGTCTGGTATTCCCATCTCTTGAAGAATTTTCCAGTTTGTTGTGATCCACACAGTCAAAGGCTTTGACATAGTCAATAAAGCAGAAGTAGATGTTTTTCTGGAACTCTCTTGCTTTTTCTGTGATCCAATGGATGTTGGCAATTTGCTCTCTGATTCCTCTGCCTTTTCTAAATCCAGCTCGCACATCTAGAAGTTCAAGGTTCATGTGATGTTGAAGCCTGGCTTACAGAAATTTGAGCATTCTCAAAATTGCTAGCATGTGAGACGAATGCAATTGTGCAGTAGTTTGAGCATCCTTCAGCATTGCCTTTCTTTGGGACTAGAATAAAAACTGACCTTTTCCAGTCCTGTGGCCACTGCTCAGTTTTCCAAATTTGCTGACACATTGAGTGCAGCACTTTCACAGCATCATCTTTTAGGATTTGAAATAGCTCAACTGGAATTCCATCACCTCCACTATCTTTCTTCGTAATGATGCTTTCTAAGGCCCACTTGACTTCACATTCCAGGATGTCTGGCTCTAGGTAAGTGATCACACCATCGTGGTTATCTGGCTCATGAAGATCTTTTTGTATAGTTCTTTTGTGTATTCTTGCCACCTCTTCTTAATCTCTTTTGCTTCTGTTAGGTCCATACCATTCCTGTCCTTTATTGTGCCCATCTTTGCATGAAATGTTCCCTTGATATCTCTAATTTTCTTGAAGAGATCTCTAGTCTTTCCCATTCTATTGTTTTCCTCTATTTCTTTGCACTGATCACTGAGGAAGGCTTTCTTATCTCTCCTTTCTATTCTTTGGAACTCTGCATTCAGATGGGCATATCTTACCCATAGATGTAGGAGACGTGGGTTCAGTCCCTGGGTTGGGAAGATCCTCCAGAGGAGGAAATGGCAACGTGCTTCAGTATTTTTAGTGGGACAATTCCAAGTACAGGGGAGCCTGGCAGGCTATAGTCCATGGCGTCAGAAACAGTCAGACACAACTGAGCACACATCATCATTATATTATGCAATTAGTTTTTTACTTTTAAAAACACAAAAAGTAAAGATTCTATTAGCTAACAACATAGTCAAATTAAGACATTAAACCTCTATGTACACTTTCAGATATGCCTACTCCACCCTATGCTAAGCTCTGCGACAACCAAGAGAACAAAAACCACATTTCCTGCGACATTCAGTCTTCCAGGACATTAGACGGGCAAGCCAATAATTATAAAGCAGTATAGTAAGGGTTATAATTAAGGGAGATGCTGGCAACTATGGACACACTAAGGAAGGTTCCTAACTGAGTCCTAGCAAAGCTATTTGAAAGAAGTTTTGAGGATTTGAGATGACAACAAAGTTCCAGGCAAAAAGAATTGCATGTCACAGACCCAGACATCAAACACTGTTACTAATTTAACCTAGCTACAATGCACATGATATTGCTATTAAACAGGAAATGTGGCTAGACAGGTAGGTAGGAGGTCAGTGAAGGGACATCTCCCTCAAAGTGTCTTCAAATTCCTCCTAACCTTGGATAAAACGAAAATGTGTTCCCTAAACAATGGCAGAGCCAAGGCAGGATTGAGACACTAAAGAATTTTATGCATGGAAAATAGCACATGAGTTAATATGAAATTGTGAAACAAAGAAATTATTTCACTACAATCATTTTATACTGAATTAAAAAATGAGGCTGCAACAACCATCTGGGAGCATCTGCCCTCTAATTCAAGACTTTCTATTCTCCTACACATCTGCGTGTGTGTATATCCATACACATGTACACAAACATATATAGACAACAATAAAGAATGCCATCTTTGTAAAAGAATAAGGAATACAGTTGATAAATTGTTTCATGAAAAATAAGAGACAGGCTTATCATTTAAAGCTCTGAATGCTGTTAAACAATGCAAAGATTAAAATTACCATTAAAAGACTGGATTTTTAGAGGACATGCCTCAGATTCTTACCATAAGCTAAGATAAAAGGACTCCAGCAAGATTTTGCCAACAGCTGGTAAATTGTGGGGAATCTTTCAATGATTGTATTTGAATCCTATAAAAGAAAATTATATTTGGTCAGTAGAAGGACACTATACAACTCAGAAAATACTGAACTGTCATTATAGGTTGAGAGAGCTCGAATGCTTCTTATTTCGTGTGTATTTTACAAAAATAGGTGAAAAACAGATTAGAGAAGATCTTTAAGTAAATAATTCTAATAAAGTTTAACAAGCAATCACCATACTTTATCCTTAAACCAGCTCACTAAAACTAAGAATTACAGCAAGTCTAGGAAAATCAATTTTGTTGCAAAATTAACTTTATTTTGGGCTTCCCTGAGAGCTAAGTTGGTAAAGAATCCACTTGCAATGCAAGAGACCCCACTTCAATTCCTGGGTCAGGAAGATCTCCTGGAGAAGGGATAGGCTACCCACTTCAGTATTCTTGGGCTTCCCTTGTGGCTCAGCTGGTAAAGAATCTGCCTGAAATGTGAAAGACCTGGGTTCGATCCCTGGGTTGGGAAGATCCCCTGGATAAGGGAAAAGATGCTTATTCCTTGGAAGAAAAGTTATGACCAACCTAGATAGCATATTAAAAAACAGAGACATTACTTTGCCAACAAAGGTCCATCTAGTCAAGGCTATGGTTTCTCCAGTAGTCATGTATGGATATGAGAACTGGACTATAAACAAAGCTGGGCACCGAAGAATTGATGCTTTTGAACTATGGTATTGGAGAAGACTCTTGAGAGTCCCTTGGACTGCAAGGAGATCCAACCAGTCTATCCTAAAGGAGATCAGTCCTGAGTGTTCATTGGAAGGATTGATGTTGAAGCTGAAACTCCAATACTTTGGCCACCTGATGCGAAGAGCTGACTCATTTGAAAAGATCCTGATGCTGGGAAAGATTGAAGGCAGGAGGAGAAGGGGACAACAGAGGATGAGATGGTTGGGTGGCATCACCAACTCAATGGACATGAGTTTGGGTAAACTCCGGGAGTTGGTGATGGACAGGAAAGGCTTGCGTGCTGTGGTCCATGGGGTGGCAAAGAGTCGGACACGACTAAGTGACTGAACTGAACTGAACTGAACCCACTCTAGCATTCTGACCTGGAGAATTTACCTTTTTTTTTTTTTAATTTTATTTTTTTTACTTTACAATACTGTATTGGTTTTGCCATACATTGACATGAATCCACCACAGGTGTACATTAGTTCCCAACCCTGAACCCCCCTCCCATCACCCTCCCCATATCATCTCTCTGGGTCATCCCAGTGCACCAGCCCCAAGCATCCTGTATCCTGTATCAAACCTAGACTAGCAATTCGTTTCTTACATGATAATATACATGTTTCAATGCCATTCTCCCAAATCATCCCACCCTGAGAATTTACCTTTAAATTTATATACCTTATCCTTAAACCAGCTCATTAAAACTAAGAATTATAGCAAGTTTGCTGCTGCTGCTGCTAAGTCGCTTCAGTCGTGTCCGACTCTGTGCGACCCCATAGATGGCAGCCCACCAGGCTCCCCCATCCCTGCGATTCTCTAGGCAAGAACACTGGAGTGGGTTGCAATTTTCTTCTCCAAGGCATGAAAGTGAAAAGTGAAAGTGAAGTCGCTCGTGTCCGACTCTTCGCAACCCCATGGACTGCAGCCTACCAGGCTCCTCCATCCATGGGATTTTTCCAGGCAAGAGTACTGGAGTGGGGTGCCATCGCCTTCTCTGGATTAATATCTATATAACACCATATCTTCACCCTCATTTTCTAAAATTCTAACATAATAAGAGAACTTCCTGAGTCAGCTCCAGTAGCACTATCTCAAGTAAGGTTTGGAAGGACAAGAACTCTAGAACTTGTAAAAAGAAATAAAAGCAGCCAAAACATACAGATATATATCTGTTTATTATTATTGTGATTACTATATGCTAAATGACCTCATACTTGTCCACAACAAGCTAAAACCTAACCCACAAAAAAATATCAACCAAATAGAAAACAGCCTAAGGTTCAAACATACACATGGCCCTTTTCCTACTTCTTTACCTTTCAAGAAAGTTCAAAAATGAAACAAGACCAAATTGGGATAATGTACACATAAGCTGAAATGATAAGCATTTCCAACTGCTGAAGCAATAAATTCCTCACATATGTCTGAGCATCAGTGTCAGCCTTGGACTTTCCAGAATCACTTAAAGATCAAGTTACAAAAGTCTTGTTAAAAAAGTTAGCATTAGTTGTTCATACAGACTGCAACTTTTCTTCTACTTTCTAGAGACATGAGAACTGACATCATCACTATGAATTATTCTTCAAATTTCCTACTTGCTCCTTTGATTAAGGAAAGAAAATTTTAACACAGGAATACCTACATTAAATGATAATTTTACTTCTAATTTTGAAAATAGAAAATAAGTATAAAGTTTTCATAATATGAAAATGCACTAATTCACAAAAATAGCTATTGCAATAAAACTAAGAAATTGTAGGTCAAAACAAAAACACATCAAATTTTGAACACAATAACTTACATAACAATAGTAAAGACACTCATAATCTTAATAGTCACAAGAAAAGTCCACTTAAAATATGTGGAAGAAGAGATCTTAAATTTTATAATCTCTTAGTTGAGCCCATTTTAAAATAGAGTTGAGAAAAGAGTAAGCATTTCATCAAACTCTTCAATATTTGAGAGATACAGAGACCTTTAAAAGAACCCCAATTATGAACTGACAACAAGTGTCTTGTTTATTTAAAAACAACTTGATTGGTCAGGAAGTCTCATGTGACAAGAGAATTCTTCAAGAAAGAAAAGACTGAAGTCATAATAAATCAGACACTAGCAAACCACTTCCATTACTTACAGGTAATTTGTCTGTCTAATCCTTCAATATGTTAGGTCAACACCACAAGTCCCCGACTGCATTCAGGCTTAATGAAATCTGGTGAAGAGTTCCTGATGTCACAAAACAACATTATTACTTTATTTTGGTCCACTACTCACCATCTCTTTCAAGGTTTCATACATCTGCCTCAGGAACTCCTGGAACTGTGGCAGGTGAAGGCAGATGTCTCGCTGGGTTTCCAAAGTGGAGGCCTGGGTCCAGACAGAAAGCTTCTGCATCCAAAACTGATAATTAGAAGGAAGGCCTGCTAAGTTTTCAGCCATCTCAGAAAAAGGGACAAAGTCCTGTGTCTTCACAGTGGTTGGCTACACACTGAAGAAAATAGTGAACAAACATCAAATCTGTAAGAAAGAGGGGAAAATAAAACATTTAAGAGAGAATCTTTTATCAGTGTCTTCACAACCACTGATGAGTTTTGACAGTGGATTACAAGGAGGATTACAAGGGACCAAAATAGCACGCCTTCTGTGAAGTCATCTTGGAGTTATTTTAAAATGTGTCACCCAGCTGTATCTCCAATTTTTACCATCTGAACTTTTTATCATGAGTAATATCATTACACTAAAAGTCATTATACCTCCACAGGCACATCACTAATTATGTACAAAAAGCACAGCTGACAATACTTTATATCTTCTTTTTAAGATTGAGCTATTTTTAAATGTTCTGAATATGAAGTTCATTTGAGTATTTTAACGTAATGGGAAATCAAAAACATCCATGGAAGTTTCATAATAGTCTGTGTCTAAGATATGTTTTTGAAGTTCTTATGTTTTATATGCATTTCTGGCTTCTCATTTAGGTGTAAAAAAAAAATCTCTGGGCATTACTGTCTAATGAATTTTCTTCCTGGTTTCTCAATTCTTAGAAAAAAGTAAAATAATTCATTCCACATGCATGGATTTGAACAATCTGCTTAATTTATTTAAACACTGCTGAGTATGCTTCATCTCCATTCACAAGAAGAAATCATATTTTGGTAAAGTAAGATAAACTCTAATTATTGGGAAGGTATGTCTGTCCTAAGTGACAGAAAATAAAAACTCATAAACCTGGATACACATCGGAAGAACATGTTAGAATGGTAGAGTTACATACACAGAGAGCGTGTACCTCAGGCAGAGTCAGGTAAATAAACTCCAGGTGCCTCCCCAGGATCCCAGCTCCTCCCACCCACACCCCTAGGAAGCATACGGGGGAGAAAATGGAAGGCTGCCTTCAGCAGGTGCAGGCTTTTACAGACTCCTACCTTCCTGGGGCAGGCATGATAGTCAACTATCTAATTTCAAAACACTACTCTGCAAGGGATGAGTGGTATAAATCTTCAAAAGCAATAATTAAACAATAAAATGCTCCCAATTAATGCCAAAAACATCAACAAAGGAGGTTTTCATTGCTAAACAAGAAAGTAAGAAAAAATTAAGAAGGTCATACAATTTGGCTACAGTGCAAAAGAAAAAAACCTAGGCCAGGAAGATGAAAATTTTAAAATGGTACTAAAAATTTAGTTTTGAAAACTACCATAAAGTTTTTTTTAAGTTTAATAATACAGAATATATGCATACTATCAAATAGCACCTAATAGTCAAAAATCCAGACATCTGATCATTCTCTCCTATTATCTTCATCCAGTTCAGTTCAGTTCAGTTCAGTCGCTCATTCGTGTCTGACTCTTTGCGACCCCATGAATTGCAGCACGCCAGGCCTCCCTGTCCAGCACCAACTCCTGGAGTTCACTCAGACTCACATGCATCAAGTCGGTGATGCCAGCCAGCCATCTCATCGTCTGTCGTCCCCTTCTCCTCCTGCCACCAATCCCTCCCAGCATCAGTCTTTTCCAAAGAGTTAACTCTTCACATGAGGTGCCCAAAGTACTGGAGTTTCAGCTTTAGCGTCAGTCCTTCCAAAGAACACCCACGACTGATCTCCTTTAGAATGGACTGGTTGGATCTCCTTGCAGTCCAAGGGACTCTCAGGAGTCTTCCCCAACACCACAGTTCAAAAGCATCAATTCTTTGGCACTCAGCTTTCTTCACGGTCCAACTCTCACATCCATACATGACCACTAAAAACCATAGCCTTGACTAGATGGACCTTTGTTGGCAAAGGAATGTCTCTGCTTTTGAACATGCTATCTAGGTTGGTCATAACTTTCCTTCCAAGGAGTAAGCGTCTTTTAACTTCATGGCTGCAATCACCATCTGCAGTGATTTTGGAGCCCCCAGAAATAAAGTCTGACACTGTTTCCACTGTTTCCCCATCTATTTGCCATGAAGTGATGGGACCAGATGTCATGATCTTCGTTTTCTGAATGTTGAGCTTTAAGCCAACTTTTTCACTCTCCTCTTTCTTTCACTTTCATCAAGAGGCATTTTAGTTCCTCTTCACTTTCTGCCATACGGGTGGTGTCATCTGCATATTTGAGGTTATTGATATTTCTCCCGGCAATCCTGATTCCAGCTTGTGCTTCTTCCAGCCCAGCACTTCTCATGATGTACTTGGCATATAAGTTAAATCAGCAGGGTGACAATATACAGCCTTGACACACTCCTTTTCCTACTTGGATCCAGTCTGTTGTTCCATGTCCAGTTCTAACTGTTGTTTCCTGACCTGCATACAGGTTTCTCAAGAGGCAAGTCAGGTGGTCTGGTATTCCCATCTCCTTCACAATTTTCCACAGTTAATTGTGATCAACACAGTCAAAGGCTTTGGCATAGTCAATAAAGCAGAAATAGATGTTTTTCTGGAACTCTCTTGCTTTTTCCATGATCCAGTGGATGTTGGCAATTTGATCTCTGGTTCCTCTGCCTTTTCTAAAACCAGCTTGAACATCAGGAAGTTCACGGCTCACGTATTGCTGAAGCCTGCTTGGAGAATTTTGAGCATTACTTTACTAGCGTGTGAGATGAGTAGATTTAAGGGACTAGATCTGACAGATAGAGTGCCTGATGAACTATGGACTGAGGTTCATGACATTGTACAGGAGACAGAGATCAAGACCATCCCCATGGAAAAGAAATGCAAAAAAGCAAAATGGCTGTCTGGGGAGGCCTTACAAATAGCTGTGAAAAGAAGAGAAGTGAAAAGCAAAGGAGAAAAGGAAAGATATAAGTATCTGAATGCAGAGTTCCAACGAATAGTAAGGAGAGATAAGAAAGCCTTCCTCAGCGATCAGTGCAAAGAAATAGAGGAAAAGAACAGAATGGGAAAGACTAGAGATCTCTTCAAGAAAATTAGAGATATCAAGGGAACATTTCATGCAAAGATGGGCTTGACAAAGGACAGAAATGGTATGGACCTAACAGAAGCAGAAGATATTAAGAAGAGGTGGCAAGAATACACAGGAGAACTGTACAAAAAAGATCTTCACAACCCAGGTAATCACGATGGTATGATCACTCATCTAGAGCCAGACATCCTGGAATGTGAAGTCAAGTGGGCCTTAGAAAGCATCACTACGAAGAAAGCTAGTGGAGGTGATGGAATTCCAGTTGACCTATTTCAAATCCTAAAAGATGATGCTGTGAAAGTGCTGCACTCAATATGTGAGCAAATTTGGAAAACTCAGCAGTGGCCATAGGACTGGAAAAGGTCAATTTTCATTCCAATCCCAAAGAAAGGCAATGCCAAAGAATGCTCAAACTACCGCACAACTGCACTCATCTTCATCCAAGCTATCATGAATACCTGTTCATTCTATTCCTAAAGTAAATATTCATGCTTTCATTTGACCTCATTCATTTCTTTCCATTTCCACTGCTCCCATCCCACCCCATTCCTGTCTATTTCTTCCCTAGAGTCTTCTATCTGGTCCCACCTGTTCCTCTCCAATTCATTTTCTATATTATTGACAAAAACAACTTTCCCAAATGTAAATCAGACCCACTCCTGCTTAAAATCTCTTCGATACTTTCCTTGGAAAGAAATCTCAACTCCTTGCATAAATTATCCCAGCTCCTTACCAGAGTCTCTAATAAGACCTTGATAAACAGAGCTCCAGCATACCCGCCCACCTCCTATGTTGCCTCTGCCCAGCTGACCAGAGTCCAGTCAAGGCCTTTCATCTATTTACGAACATATGAAACCCTGCTTCCAAGTCTTTCTGCTGATTCCTCCACAGCTCTTGGCAAATCAGTTAATTACTCCAGGCATTTATTTGTTCATTCACTTACTATCTCCTCTACTGGTAAATACATCCTTGAATTTAGCTCATGCGGGGCCAATAATAAGTGTTGAATGAGGGAATATTTTTCAAAGTATAGTTCTAAGCTAAATGTTATAACAAAATGCTTTTTCCAGACAGAGCAATTTTCAAAAGGTAACTCCCCCGAAAAATAAAATTTGAAGGTATTTTTAATATTATTTACCTAAAACTTAATTATTAATATCCCATTTTATAACTACAGTAATAATACCTTAAATACACAATTACTATGCTTTTCGCAATACATTAAATACTTTTTGCAAACTAGCTAACTTAATCCTCACAACAACCCTGTGAAATGAGTACTACTATCTTCATTTTACAAAGGCCCAGAGAGATTAGGTAATTGCCCAAAGAAAGATTATGTAAAAGCCAAAGGAAGTAACTGTTACTAAATAGCAAAGCTAGGGTTGCAGAATTTGAATTTAAGGAGTTCACCTCTAACGTCTATCCCTTAAACAAAGAAATAAACTGAAGAAACAAACCAATGAATTTCTGACATGTTTCACATGGCTGTAGATGTGAGTCAGTTTAGATATTTGAGAGCATCAAACTGAAAAACTTTTTGACAGAAGAGACAAGAAAACATTTAACAAGATTACAAACAACCTTCAGTTAGCCATGGGAATGGCTCTGATTTAATTGGAAAAAGCTTTAGAGATCATGTAGTGTAGGGGTCCTGGGTGCTCTATTTCACAGCCTATCTGGGGAGGGGTGGCAGAGCAGGGGGAGCAGCGTGATGGTAGTGATTGTGAAATGGGTGGTGCTCTGGCTGCGATGGTAACAGTAAGGGCGCTCCTGACATTTCGTATCCCCGAGTCAAGGACACTGAACACGCTGCAATGCATTGGAACAACAGTTCAAAAAGGAAAATGGTCTTCCCCCAAAGGCCAGTGATGCCCCGGCTGAGAAATGCTGACCTAATCTGAACATTCTGGAAAGGACATCTCTTGGTTTTGTCTGTTTACCATTCCTCCTCCATTTTTAGTTTTAACATCTTACTCTTCCTTTAGGAAAGTATCTCTCTTACATTCCCCAAGTCTTGGCAGATCCTTTAATCATTTTATGGTACCTATGCCATTATAGTGGCATTATAGTGGCATAGGTACCATTCTCTCACTCATCATCAGAGTGAGACGATGATTCAAATTTAACAAAGTAGACTCTGCTGGGAATCTGAACCTTCAGTAGATTGTGATAAGGGTGGAATTAAGTCATCCAAAGAGTCTCTTGATCTAGATCTCTATGCATGTCCTTAACAAACTATGAGTTTTCAGCCTTGTCTTTGATTCTTCCAGTTACCCAGGAGCCTTCCAATAATAATAGTTTTGCTTAAATTAACCACTGTTTTCTGGTTTCTGGTTCCTGTGATTTTTAACACAAGAACACAAACTGATATCTCTGATGTTATACAATATCTGATACAAACTGATACCAGATGGTGGGCTGCAGACACACCTTTGCAGAAAGGAGAATTTAGAACTGCTCCTAGGCCAAGTCAGGTAAAATGGCAGTGAAATTCCTGTTCCTACTATGGAATTGGAATCCAGAAGTCCATGGAAGAAGGTAATACAGATCAATGAGGCATCACCTTCACAAAAGGGCCCTGAATCATTAAGATATTCTAGTAGGAATGGCTAAGTGAAACCACTGGACTATCAAAACAGTCAAGCATCTGATGATTTGCAGAGAACCCCACTTCCCAGATGAGGGGCCAATGGGTCTTAGTCAGTGATCTTTCGTTGTCATAAACATAATCAAATGGTTACTCCAACTCAAGGTACACTTTTAAATGTGAGTCCGGACTGGGGCAAATTAATAACCTTGACACCTAGAATTCAGTTATGAAACTGGTTATCTCCATTTCTCCATGGGGATAAACTTAGGATATGAGCAAGCAGTTGCCTTTTACATGCCTCAGAGATTATCAGCTCCAGATACAGCACATTACACTGGTCTACCACAGTGAAGATACCAGGCTGACAGAACCTGGAAATTACGAAGATACAAGTGCTTTGTCTATATTCCATATGGTGGGACACAAATTACATGAACATACAGGGTCTGCCACTTCAGAAGTTTCTTATAATCTAATGATCTGTGTCAGATGAGAATGTGTCCTTTAAAACTAAGATACACGAGAATCTAGTACCAAAGGTTGCCTCCATTGTGGAGACTGAGGTAGTTGGATGGTAAGTGCAGGAAAGGAAATCTCCTTTTCTGTAATTTTACTGTACACTTTTTTGCACTTTTTCAATTTAATGTCATGTGTACTAGTTACTGACTCAAAATAATAAACAATAATAAACAAAAATAAGGTGAATGATAACTGCTGTACCTACCTTATACCCGCTAAGAGGCAAAATGCTTGCCTGATACCTCTGGGATTCTGAAGGTAACATGTACTACATGGGTTTCAGACCACTCATTGGCTTATCCATTGGCCGGAAAAAGAGAAAATATGGGTAGGGCCCAGAGCAACAATCACTGCACAGCTTATCTGTCCATACTGAAGTGCTCTGCCACTCAGCTATCACCCAGCTCTGGTCAGCTATGACACCCTATGCTCTTGAAAGCCTGTGTGGAACATCTGGATTCTGGAAAAAGCTTATAACAGCCCTCAGTGACTGGACTGATCTCCAAGCCACAAAGCTGGGTGTACCCAGCAGCACTCTATCATCATGTGCAAATTACGCCTGCTTGGTCAAAATGCATGAATGAGGTTTCTGGATGCTATCTGTATACATCTTGCTTTCTATGTCATATAACTTTAAAAAATTCCCTTCTCTTTTATTTCCCCTTCTACTACTGCATATAGAAAGTATATTATTAGTGGATAGATTTGCTAAAAATCTATAATTTACGGAAAATAACAACGATGGGAAAAGGAACTGACGTTATCCAGAACTCCTGGACTTGAAGTTAAATGCACTAACCAGGCATTACTTTGAATTATCTCCCTTTTTGGAAGGAAGAGAGAGCTAAATTATGTTAGCGGAAAGTGTTTTAAAAATTCTGTGTATGGAAAGCAATAGGTTTGAATGTCCTGAGTAACCAACATGAGACAGTGTATATATCTGTTGTTTTTGCCCCCCCCAACACCCTATCTTGTTCTTTTAATGTATAGTCAGCCCTCCTTATCTGCAGATTCTGCATCTATATGGATAGAAAAAAATTTTAATCCCAGAAGTTTCCAAAAAACAAAACTTGAATTTACCATGCACCCACTACTATATACATAACTTTTATCTTATATTTACAACTATTAGTATAGCATTTACATTGTATTGTAAGTAATCTAGAAATGATTTAAAGTATATGGAAGAATGTGTATAGGTTATAAGCAAGTATTATGCCACTTTATACCAGGGAATTGAGCATTTGTGGATTTTGGCATCTGTGAAGGTCCTGGAATAAACGCCTCGCAGATATAAAGGGACAACTGCACAGGCGCCTCACTCTTGCTCTGAAGAACTTCCCTTCCCTCCTGTGTAGTTTTAATGAGACTGAGGTTTGCCGCCTCAGAACTGGAAGACTTACATGGTTCTAGCAGATACAACTAACAACTAGGAAATATACCATACAGATAAAACAAGTTTATGTACTTTTTATCTGACATAAACCATATACTTTCACCCAATAAGGAGAGTAATTTATAATAATCTCACTTAAAACACAAATTATGGGGCACAAGTGAAATTCTGTTTATGATGTTTATTCTTCTCTATTTTTTGGTAACTGCTCAATGAGTATGTTTTAGTATACAAAAAAAAAAAAGTAGAGAAAACAGCCAAATGTACCCTATGTACCCTTTAAGCAGTTCAAACAATTATTGAGATTTTCCATTTTTAAAGCAAAGCACAGATGCCATATCACTTTACTCAAAATACCTTTATTTATATCTTTTTTTGAAAGACTTAAAAAAAAAGAAATTTAACTGCATTTCTTTCATATCCAATAAAGCCACCAATAATATCAAACAGCCCCTCTATGTTCAGATTTCTTAAAAACTTCCCTTTATATTTGGATTGTTTATATTACAATCCAAACAACATCAATAGATTGCATGCAGTCAGTACTGATACCTTTCCTTTAAGCTGTAACAAAACAATGTAAATCTCTAACCTGTAGCAAGTACCCCACTTTTATTTGTTTTAACCTTTTTATTTAACCCCTGGAGAAACCAACACATATGACCTAGAGAATTTCTCATACTTGTACATTTAGCATTCCTGTGGTATTGTGTGATGAGTTTTGTTCTCTTCTTTATTGCTTATAAACTGATAGCTAGATCTAGAGGGTTCATTAGATTCAGAGTCAGTTCCTTCGCAAGAATGTTTCACTTGTGGATTTGTGTACTTCAAATGAATTGAGAGGGTATACATAATATTTGGTAGTCTCACATATCATAATGTTGTAACTGATGAGTGGTTTCAGGTATTCTCAGCCAAATCCATCCATTATAAAGCTCACCACCACTTTTTCCCTAATGGCTTTAGAATCCACTGATGACATTTTAGGTCCATCAGAGGATGATAAATACTGATTTTTCTAATTTTATCCATTCTCCTGTGTTTATATTTCTTGATGTTTAGAAGCTTTATATTTTTAGGTAGTCAGATTAACAAAAATTTTCTTGAAACTCCAATGTATGTCTCCACAGTCCTGTGAAACTGACAAAAGTACTGCTAACTTTTCTCACTTTTAGTAGCCGAGGCCCTCTTCTAGGTTCTAGCTTCTCAAGGAATGGCAATGCCCTGAGGCTGAAAAACTGCAGTAAAATGTCCGCTCAGAACTTAGGACTTGCCTTCACCCCAAGATCTTAAACCCTTGAGTTGTGAGTACATTCACAGTTCTCCAATATCTTCCAAATATGTTTTATAAGGCTGGCTGGAGGTAAAATCTATAACACGTTCTCTTGATTAACCAAGATAGGTGAGGCAGACAAAAGTAATGTAAACATACTTAGTTAAAATTGTACCCAATTTCAGTTCTATTTCAGACTACAGAGTTAAGACCAACCTTCCTGCTGAAAGTTACTCTATAAGGCTATGTGAAACATAAAAACATAATTCAAAAATCATCAAAGTAACAGCAAGAGAGTGTGGAATTTTCAGAGAAAGATCTTGGCACATAAGGCTGCACAGGCCAAAGGAGACTTTTCCGATCTGGCAGAGGTGGTAAAACGGCAAAGCAGCTCTTTTGACAACTTTACTAGAGAGTAAAAGTAACAGGCCAGGCTTGTCAAAGTGAGGGCCTGGTAAACCACCTCACACTGAGGACTGCACCCACAGAGATGCACCCTGAGACCATGGGTAGCCCAGAAGTGAACTCGTCAACATATAGGCTATAGCCTAGCTATGAAACCAAAACTTAATTAAAGTGGTCCCAGGTTACTAGTGCTGCTAGGCACCTGGAAGATGTAAACAACTCCCTCTCTGAAAAAAAGTAATATCATCATAGTTTTCTAATTATTTCTAAAGTTAATTTCTCAAATCCAACAAAAATTGCATAATTAAAGACATACACACAGGAAGGAAAAAAACATAAACAAAAGCCCCAAAACAATGAACACACACAAACACAAAATGAAACAGAGAGGGACTCAAGATAGTTCAAAAACTAGACAAAAATGGAGAAACAGACTCAGAGAATAGACTTATGGACATGGGGAGAGTGGAGGAGAGGATGAGATGTATGGAGAAAGTAACATGGAAACTTACATTACCATATGTGAAATAGATAGCCAATGGGAATTTGCTGTATGTCTCAGGAAACTCAAACAGGGGCTCTGTATCAACCTAGAGGGATGGGATGGGGAGGGAGATGGGAGGGAGGTTTCAAACGGAAGGGATATATGTATATCTATGGCTGATTCATGTTGAGGTTTGACAGAAAGCAACAAAATTCTGTAAAACAATTATCCAGTAATAAATAAATTTTAAAAAATATAAACTAACTAAAAGGGTCCCTTGTGAAGATAAAAGTCAAAATTTCATCAAGAAACTAAAAATTATAAAAAATGACTCTGTAGATGAAAAAACAATACAGTAGGAATTCTAGAACTAAAAAAAAAAAAGAAAAAAACCTGAAATGAAGAATTCAACAAAGGGGTCTGACAGTTAATTTGACCCAGCTGCAAAGGGATTTGATGGACTTGGAAGATATATTAGAAGAAACTATCCAGAATTCAACATGGAAAGTAAAAACAATGGGAAATTACAGAAGAATGGATAAGATACATAGAAATACAGTAAGAAAAAGCTAGAAAACATATATTCAGTGCAACAAAAGGAAGAAAGGACCAACTGAGAATACTACATCCAGCGAAAATATTCTTCAGGAATAAAAAGGTAAAAGAAAGACTTTCAGACACATTGAAAGAATTTCTCACCAGTAAATCTGCTCTAAACGATGCTCTTCAGGCAGATGGAAATGGCCCCAGATGGAAGTCTAGAGATGTTAGAAGAAATGGAAACCATAAAAAATGGAATATCATGGAAAATTTTAAATTAGTACTTATAGTATAAAATAAGAATAGTATCATTAGAGTTATATATATATATATATAAATTTAAATATAATTTAAATTTAAAATATACAAAACAATAGCATGTACTCTAGGAGAAAGACAGACTTATACAGTTCTAAATTCCTTGCATTATCCAGGAAAATGAGGAAAAAAGTGTTAACATTTGACTTTAATAATTCAAAACTGCATATCATAATTTCTATGCTAGCCACTAATGAAAGAATAAAAGGTAGTATATAATTTCCAAGTTATCAGAGGAGAAAAATTTAGAGTAAAAAACACTTAATTCCTAAGAGGGCAAGACTGGACAGAAAAGGAATACAAAATAGGCAAAATAAATTAAAAAACACACAATAAGAATGGTTGACTTTAAACTCAAATATATCGGTAATTACAAAATACACGAATGGATTTAATTCTACAAGCAAAAGCCAAAGATTATTGGTTTGAAAATTTTTTAAAAGCTATATGCTGTTATAAAAGACATATCTAACACATAAGGATCCTGGGATTATAGAGAGGTTAAAAGAAGAATAGGGGAAAATACCAAGCTAACATAACCAAAATAATCCAAGTTTCTATTTAAACAGACTTTGGGGGCAAAAAGCTTACTAGAGGTAAAAAGGATCACTTCATAATGACAAAATGCTTAATTAACCAGGAATATGTGAGAGTTCTAAATCTGCATGCACCTAATAACATGGAAATGTAAAACAAAATGTAAAGTTTAAAACATAACACAGAAATTAACATAAGTACAAGGAAAAATAATCAACTGCAGTCACAGCAGGAATTTTTTTTTAAGAAAGATTCATTAACTAGTCTTTACTCTATATTATCATTTGAATTAATTTGTCTAGATTGACCCCTAAACCGTAAGAGTTTGTCTTCTACTTCTGATACTCACAAGAGGGATTCAGGCTCTAATGTCGATTGTGATCATGATAGTACCCTCTCGCACCTCTGGTCCCTCTTTTTCTTTTTCCCTTTATCTTCCTCCTTCTCTTCTCCCCCCCCTCCACTTTCTCCTGCTTCTCTTTCTTTCCTTTTCTCCTTTCAAATGGTACTTTGGTTCATTTAGTTACCAAATCAGAATGAATAGCATAGATTTGCCTGTTACCTGTATGAGTTTAATCAGCATCAATGAAAAACATTTCTAAATGTTCTTTCAAAGAAAACTCTAGGGAGAATATCCTCAAGCTCAGCGTCCCCAGCAATACCTTAACCACACAGTCTAACCTTTATTTTTTCCATTTTTGACCAATGCAATTTCAGAGACTCATAGCAGGAAACTTCCACAAACCTCAGAGTATAACTGGAATAATCAGACAACAATCTACAAAGTACACATCTTCCCTCAAAGCACCCTATGAACTTAAGCGTTTATGTACACTACCAGAATGCTCAGGAAGTAAACAACCCATATGCCGATCAAAATATTCATACAAGAGAATACTATGGAGCAATGAAAATATAGAAACTACTACTATCTGCCTGCAACGCAGGAGACCTGGGTTCGATCCCTGGGTTGGGAAGATCCCCTGGAGAAGGAAATGGCAACCCACTTCAGTATTCTTGCCTGGAGAATCCCATGGACAGAGGAGCCTGGCGAGCTACAGTCCACAGGGTCAGACACGACTGAGCAACTTCACACACACACACACTATAGGACAGAGATGATCTGACAATCATAAGGTTGAGAAAAATAAGCTATCCATAAGATATGATTCATTTATATAATGTTCAAAAACAGGTAAAACTAAACTGCAGTGATTACCCTAAAAAAGCCATGAAATCTGCTACCTTTAGAGGAAAGAAAGTAGTCCTTTTGGGAGGATACATGTGAATGGTTTCTGGGATGCTGGCAATAGTCTCCCTATTGACTTAGACGAAAGTAACATAGGTATTAATGTTTTACTAATTTATTAAAGTATAAATTATGCTTATGCACTTTTCTGTATGTATTAACTTCCACAATAACAGGAAAAAAAATTTTTTAACGTCCAGCTACATATTTACCGTACAGACATAGCCCCAAAGGTAAGGAAAAAAAGAAAATGTACAACTCATAAATGCTGTTGCTGCTGCTGCTAAGTCACTTCAGTCGTGTCCGACTCTGTGCGGCCCCACAGACGGCAGCCCACCAGGCTCCCCTGCCCCTGGGATTCTCCAGGCAAGAATACTGGAGTGGGTTGCCATTTCCTTCTCCAATGCATGAAAGTGAAAAGTGAAAGTGAAGTCGCTCAGTTGTGTCCGACTCTTAGCGACCTCATGGAATGCAGCCATCAAGACATAACTTAACCTAATGAGCACAATAAAAGGTTTTAAATTGTTGAATAGTCTGCATTTTCTATTCTCAGCTAAGTTCTCTAGAAAACTTAAAAACCACCAGAATTGGCCAGGGATATATTTCCAGTGCTTGCTTTGTCTTCCTCATTCCTGTCCTCATATAATGTCTCCGTCTTCCCAGTCTTGGCTCTGAAGAAGAGAAAATCCAAGGCTTCTCCCTCCATCTCCAGTCCCTTAGCTACATTATATGGCTACTGCTTTCCCCTGTAAGGGTTACTGCCACAAGAAGGAAAAGACATCTAATCTACCACACAGAGGAGGATAACTGGGGAGAGCATGAGGTGATCTGTGTTCATATATTATGCAGGGTTAATGCATCTCAAAAAGAAAGAAATGCTTTGTAAAATAGGGATGGTTCTTCAGATTCATGGACATTTCAAATTTTTTCACAAATGCACTTTTTTTTTTTAATCCCAGTTAATCTACACACTGTTCATGGGGTTCTCAAGGCAAAAACACTGAAGTGGTTTGCCATTCCCTTCTCCAGTGGACCATGTTTTGTCAGAACTCTCCACCATGACCCGTTCCTCTTGGGTTGCCCACACAGCATGGCTCATAGTTTCACTGAGTTAGACAAGGCTGTGGTCCATGTGATCAGTTTGGTTAATTTTCTGTGACTGTGGTTTTCATTCTGTCTGCCTTCTGATGAATAAGGATAGGAGACTTATGGAAGCTTTCTGATGGAAGAGGGGGAAACTGGGTCTTGTTCTGATGGGCGAGGCCATTCTCAGTTCAGTTCAATCACTCATTCATGTCGGACTCTTTGAGACCCCATGGACTTGCAGCACGCCAGGCTTCCCTGTCCATCACCAACTCAGGGAGCTTGCTCAAACTCAGGTCATTGAGTCAGTGATGCCATCCAACCATCTCATCCTCTGTTGTCCCCTACTTCTGCCTTCAATCGTTGCCAGTATCAGGGTCTTTTCAAATGAGTCAGTTCTTTGCATCAGGTGGTCAAAGTATTAGAGTGTCAGCTTCAACATCAGTCCTTTAAAACAAATATTCAGGATTGATTTTCTTTAGGATTGACTGGCTTGATATCCTTGCAGTCCAAGGGACTCTCAAGAGTCTTCTCCAACACCACAGTTCAAAAGCATCAATTCTTCGGCGCTCAGCTTTCTTTATAGTCTAACTCTCACACCCATACATGACTATTGGAAAAACCATAGCTTTGATTAGACAGACCTTTGATAAAAAAGGAATGTCTCTGCTTTTTAACATGCTGTGTAGGTTGGTCACAGATTTTCTTCCAAGGAACAAGCGTCTTGTTAATTTCATAGCTGCAGTCACCATCTGCAGTGATTTTGGAGCCCCAAAAAATAAAGTCTCTGACTGATTTCATTGTTTCTCCATCTATTTGCCATGAAGTGATGGAACAGGATGCCATGATCTTAGTTTTCTGAATGATGAGTTTTAAGCCAACTTTTTCACTCTCCACTTTCACTTTCATCAAGAGGTTCTTTAGTTCTTCTTCACTTTCTGCCATAAGGGTGGTATCATCTGCATATCTGAGGTTACTGATATTTCTCCTGGCAATCTTGATTCCAGCTTGTGCTTCATCTAGCCCAACATTTCTCATGATGTACTCTGCATATAAAGTAAATAAGCAGGGTGACAATATACAGCCTTGATGTAGTCCTTTCCCGATTTGGAACCATTCTGATGTTCCATGTTCAGTTCTGTTGTTTCTTGACTTACATACAGATTTCTCAGGAGGCAGGTCAAGTGGTCTGGTAATCCCATCTCTTGTAGAATTTTCCAGATTGTTGTGATCCACACAGTCAAAGGCTTTGGCATAGTCAATAAAGCAGAAGTAGATGTTTTTCTGGTATTCTCTTGCTTTTTCTATGATCCAGTGGATGCTGGCAATTTGATCTCTGGTTCCTCTGCCTTTTCTAAATTCAGCTTGAATATCTGGAAGTACTGTTCATGTACTGTTGAAGCCTGGCTTGGAGAATTTTGAGCGTTACTATACTAGCGTGTAAGAAGAGTGCAATTGTGTGGTAGTTTGAACGTTCTTTGGCATTGTCTTTCTTTGGGATTGGAATAAAAACTGACCTTTTCCAGTCCTGTGGCCACTGCTGAATTTTCCAAATTTGCTGACATACTGAGTGTAGCACTTTAATAGCATCATCTTTTAGGATTTGAAACAGCTCAACTGGAATTCCATCACCTCCATTATCTTTGTAGTGATGTTTCCTAAGGCCCACTTGATTTTCCATTCCAAGATGAGTGATCACACCATGGTGATTATCTGGGTCATGAAGATCTTTTTTGTATAGTTCTTCTGTGTATTCTTGCCACCTCTTAATATCTTCTGATTCGGTTAGGTCCATACCATTTCTGCCTTTTATTCTGCCCATCTTTTTATGAAAAGTTCCGTTGGTATCTCTGATTTTCTTAAAGAGATCTATCTCTAGTCTTTCCCTTTCTATTGTTTTCCTCTATTTCTTTGCACTGATCACTGAAGAAGGCTTTCTTATCTCTCCTTGCTATTTTCTGGAACTCTGCATTCAAATGGGTATATCTTTCCTTTTCTCCTTTGCCTTTACCTTCTCTTCTTTTCTCAGCTATTTGTAAGGCCTCCTCAGACAATCATTTTGCCTTTTTGCATTTCTTTTTGAGGGGGGTGGTCTTGATCACTGCCTCCAGTACAATGTCACAAATCTACGTCCACAGTTTTTCAGGCACCCTATCAGATCTAATCCCTTGAATCTATTTGTCGCTTCCACTGTATAGCTGAAAGGGATTTGATTTAGGTCATACCTGAATGGTCTAGTGGTGTTCCCTACTTTCTTCAATTTAAGTCTGAATTTTGCACTAAGGAGTTCATGATCTGAGCCACAGTCAGCTCCTGGTCTGGTTTTTGCTGACTGTATAGAGCTTCTCCATCTTTGGCTGCAAAGAACATAATCAATCTGATTTCAGTATTGACCATCTGGTGACCTCCATGTGCAGAGTCTTCTAGTGTTATTGGAAGAGGGTGTGTGCTATGACCAGTGTGTTCTTTTGGCAAAACTCTATTAGCTTTTGATCTGCTTTGTTTTGTACTCCAAGGACAAATTTGCCTGTTACTTCAGGTATCTCTTGATTTCCTACTTTTATATTACAGTCCCCTATAATGAAAAGGACATCTTTTTTGGTTGTTAGTTCTAGAAGGTCTTGTAGGTCTTCAGAGAACCATTCAGCATCTTCAGCATTACCAGTTGGGGCACAGACTTGGAATACTGTGATACTGAATGGTTTGCCTTGGAAACAAACAGAGATCACTCTGTCATTTTCGAGACTGCATCCAAGTACTGCATTTCAGACTCTTGTTGACTTTGATGGCCACTCCATTTCTTCTAAGAGATTCTTGTATTCTCAGTAAATCTTTAATCCAATTTTAGTTGATGGGCGGGAGTGTGTTCCCTCCCTGTTGTTTGATCTGAGGCCAAACTATGGTGGAGGTAATGAAGACAATGGTGACCTCCTTCAAAAGGCTTCACACACTGATACACTCAGTGCCCCCAACACTGCAGCAAACCACCACCAACCCATGCCTCTGCCGGAGACTCCTGGACACTTATGGGCAAGTCTGGGTCAGTCTCTTGTTGGGTCGCTGCTCCTTTCTTTATTTTGGGGGCTCCAAAATCACTGCAGATGGTGACTGCAGCCATGAAATTAAAAGACACTTGCTCCTTGGAAGAAAATCTATGACCAACCTACATGGCATATTAAAAAGCAGAGACGTTACTTTGCCAACAAAGGTCCGTCTAGTCAAAGCTATGGTTTTTCCAATAGTCATGTATGGGTGTGAGAGTTGGACTATAAAGAAAACTGAGCACCAAAGAATTGATGCTTTTGAACTGATGCTGTGGTGTTGGAGAAGACCCTTGAGAGTCCCTTGGACTGCAAGGAGATCCAACCAGTCCATCTTAAAGGATATCAGTCCTGAATATTCACTAGAAGGACTGATGCTGATGTTGAAACTCCAATACTTGGGCCACCTGATGCAAATAACTGACTCATTGGAAAAGAGCCTGATGCTGGGAATGACTGAAGGCGGGAGGAGAAGGGGATGACAAAGGATCAGATGGTTGGATGGTAACACCAACTCAATGAACGTTGAGTTTGAGCAAGCTCCGTGAGTTGTTGATGGATAGGGAAGCCTGGGGTGTTGCAGTCCATGGGATGGCAAGAGTCGGACAAGACTGAGCAACTGAACTGAACCGAATATACACACTAATTAGAGAACTGAAAACTACACTTTTGATTGACATCAAATCCTTGATATTGCCCCCAATATAAATCCTTGGCTTCTTACAATCCTGCTGAGTATATATGCCCTCACATGGATATCTCTGCCTATATTAATTTCATACAAACAACTAATGAAATATTGTTTAGCATATTTTATTTAAGAGCATAAAAGAAAGGTGGATGTTCAGTGACATTTCCTCAAAACTCAGGATTTTATCAAGCATTTTCCATACACACAAACCCCCCAATACATACTAATATAGCAAAAGCAAAGGGCATAGAAAGTTAGAAGGAAATCTCCCTTTTCATTTCTTAAATATTCAGAATCAAATCATGTTTTCATCTTCTCCAAATACAGAGACTAAAATTAACAGTAACTGTTAGTCTCAGTTTATGTTTCCCAAAGAAAATAAAATCAGCTTCAGAAATTCTCATGTAGATTGAACTAAAGTAACAGTCCTATGAGCAGAGAGACCCGGACAGCTGAACAGAAGTGACTAACCTGTGAAAGACTCCCATGTGCTTGTTCATGTCCCTGTTTCCTGCTCATCAGCGGAAAGCAGGAGGTGGGAGGGGAAGGAACAAAGTGGCAAGGGAAACCAACCTTGGGGTCCTTCAAACATCTGAGATACTGAAAAGAGAGACAGTCCAAATGTCTCAGGTTTGGATCAAGGGCATTTGTCCTTTCCCTCTCATTTATAAACTGGTCTAAATTTACTTTGTTGCTTGCTAAAGCACTTTTTTATGAACTCAAATCACCATGGCACAAAGATACTCTGTAGCCCAACCACTGTCTATAAAGGTTCACACTGAAGGCTGCCAAATTGACAGGGCTCAGACTCAAAGTATAGCAGGTGAGAGAGGTAATACTCTAGAGCCAAAAGTTCCCCATTTGGGTTGGCTCCTTTAGAAAAGCTTCCCATGTCAGTAAAGCATCTGCCTGCAATGGGGGAGACCTGGGTTTAATTCCTGGGTCGGGAAGTTCCCCTGGAGAAGGAAATGGCAATCCACTTCAGTATTCTTGCCTGGTGAATCCCATGGACATAGGAAACTAGCAGCCTACATAGTTCATAGGATTGCAAGAGTTGGACACGACTTAGTGCTATCTTTCTTTGGAAAAAAGGATATAACCAAAAATTTCATAGAAATGTTTACACAAAATATGAAGAATTCACCAAGCATAATTCATTAGATTGGAAAAAGGAAATAGAAGCATCAAAACACTTAAGCACTGTTGGAAGAAAGGGAACAAAAAATGAAGAAACAAATGGGAGATAGACTGGAGCAAAGTGCCCTAATTCATTACAAATAAAAACATTTCCCTTAATTTAGTAATCAAGAAGTGTTAAGAACCTGGCAAGGGACTGCCCTAAAACAATGGTTCTCAAATTATCTTTCAGAAAGCAAAGCAGGCTCCTAAAGTTGCGTATTAACACCTGAGTATTTATGCAGCCCCAACGTCAAAGAGCCACAGGGAGGGGTGCACAGGATGCTGTCTACCACAATGCTAGGACCAGTGACCACTAGTGACGTGAGCAACTTCAGCCTCTTGTTTAACATTATGTGACATTATTTTCCTCTCCTAAGTTACTAAGCTTCAGGGTGAAAAAATACACAATCTATAATCTAACCTGTGATATTCTGGCCCTCAATTAGCATTGCTACTGAATGACACTTTCACATCTCATATGGCAATTCCATCCAGAGACATTCTAGAGCTTAGGTGGAAAGGAGGTGGAGGAGGGGTGTATTGGGAGTTAATGATTAGCAGATACAAACTGTTACATACAGAATGTATAAACAACAAGATCCTACCATATAGGGCAGGTAACTATATTCAGTATACGGTGATAAACCATAATGGAATAGAATATGAAAAAGAATAAGTGCACATGTATGTGTACGTGTGTGTGCATGTATAACTGAATCATTTTGCTGTATAGCAGAAATTAGCACAACCCTGTAAATCAACTATACTTGAATAAAATTTAAAAAAATTTCTTTAAAGCTCAACACTAATCATTAGGTAAAGGCAAATCAAAACTACCATGAGATATTACTTTATACCCCTTAGGCTGGCTATCATTAAAAAAAAAAAAAAAAAGCAAGTGCTGGTGAGAATGTGGAGAAACTGGAACCTCAACTGCTAGTGGAAATGCAAAATAGTATTGCTGTGTAAAAATGGTATGGTGGTTCCTTTTAAAAAATTAAACACTGAATTACCATCTGATCCACTTCTATATACATACCCAAAATAATAGAAAGTAAAGACTCAAACAGATAAATTTTTCCTCATACTCATAGCAGCATAAGCAATAGCCAAAAGGTATAAACCACCCAAATATTCACCAAAAGATGGATGGGTCAACTAAATATATAAATATATACAGTGAAATATCATTCAATCATAAAAAGGAAGGAGTTTCTGATGCATAGATGGATGAACCCTGAATCCACATTGTGTTAACATTATGTTAAGAGGAATAAACCAGACACAAAAGGACAAATACTATATGATTCCACTAATAGGAGATACTTACACAGTAGTCAAACTCTTAGAGACAGAAAGCAGAATGGTGGTTGTCAGGGGCTGAGAGAAATGGAGAAGGCAGGGATTTACTGTTTAATGGGTAAACAGTTTCAGATGGGAAGGTGAAAATATTCTAGAGATGAATGGTGGTGATGGCTGCCCAACAATGTGAATGTAATTCAGGGCTGCCGAATTGTACACTTTTAAAAAATGGCTAAAATGATAAATTGTATGGTTTGTATATTTTACCACAATTAAAAAAAAATAAAAGAATAGACCAGCAGTGACTCCAGTCAAAGCTGAGGTAGGACCTGGAGCACATCCTGCATTCCAGTCATGCCCTTCCACCAAAGCCCCCTCCCTCAGAATAATTCCATAAACACTGCTGGTTGCCCATCCAATAGCCCTAACCCCTCTACTGCTTCTTTGCTAAGAGAATCAGTTTTGTCCAGAAATCTCATAGCTATTGAGTCTTGGGGAAGGCTGGGATCTTCCCAAATACCAGGGGAGAATCTTTTTTTTTTAATTCACGGATAATTGCTTTACAGAACTGTGTTGGTTTCTGCCAAACATCAACATGAATGAGCCATAGATATACATAGATCCCCTCCCACTTGAACCTCCCTCCCACCTCCCACCCCATCCCACTTCCTCCAGGTTGTTACCGAGCCCCAGTTTGAGTTCCCTGAGTCATACAGCAAATTCTCATTAGCTATCTATTTTACATATGGTAATGTAAGTTTCCATGTTACTCTCTCTACACATCCCACCCTCTCCTTCCTCCCCAACCCTCCTCCCCCATATCCATAGGTCTGTTCTCTGTCTGTGTCTCCACTGCTGCCCTGAAAATAATTTCATCAGTACCATCTTTCTAGATTCCATATATATGTGTCAGACAGTATATGGATATTTGTTTTTCTTTTTTGGACATGCTTGACTCTGTATTATAGGCTCTAGGTTCATCTACCTCATTAGAACTGACTCAAATGCATTCCTTTATATGATTGAGTAATATTCCACTGTATATATGTACCATAGCTTCTTTATCTATTCATCAGTCAATGGACATCTAGGTTGCTTCCATGTCTTAGTTATTGCAACTAGAGCTGTGATGAACAGTGGGATACATGTGTCTTCTTCAATTTTGATTTCCTCAGGGTATATGCCAAGTAGCAGGATTGCTGGGTCATATAGTGGTTTTATTCCTAACTTTTTAAGGAGTCTCCATACTGTCTTCTGGGCTTCCCTGGTAGCTCAGCTGGCAAAGAAGCTACCTGCAATGCAGGTGACCCCAGTTCAATTCCTAGGTCAGGAAGTTCCCACGCGAAGGGATAGGCTACCCATTCTAATATTCTTGGGCTTCTCTCGTGACCTAGACAGGTAACGGATATGCCTACAATACAGTAGACCTGGGTTTGATCCCTGAGTTGGGACAATCCCGTGGAGGAGGGCATGGCAACCCACTCCACTATTCTTGCCTGGAGAATCCCTGGAGAGGAGCCTGGTGGGCTACCATCCATGGCGTCACAAAGTCAGACATGACTGAGCAACTAAGCACAGCATACACTGTCTTCCACAGTAGCTGTATCAATTTACATTCCCACCAACAGTGCAAGAGGGTTCCCTTTTTTCTACACCCTCCCCAGCATCTGTTTGTAGACATTTTGATGATGGCTATTCTGACTGGTGTGAGGTGATATCTCATTGTAGTTTTGATTTGTATTTCAATAATAATGAGCATTGTGTGAGGATCTTTTCATGTGTCTATTAGCCATCTGTATGTCTTATTTGGAGAAATGTCTGTTTAGGTCTTTTTCTCACTTTTTGATTGGGTTGTTTTCCCAGTATTTACTTATATGAGCTGCTTGTATATTTTGGAAATTAATCCTTTGTCAGTTGTTTCATTTGCTATTATTTTCTTGCCAGGGGTGAATCTTGATTAATGAGACCAGTGGATCTCAACATTTTGTTCTCAGACTCCCCTTTATAGTCATACTCATCACTGAGGGCATCACTGACAACTTCTATTTATGTGAGATATATGTATCAATATTTACCACATTAGAAATTAAAACTAAGAAAAATTTAAAACCCAAGAATATATTCCACTAGCTGGAATATATTCCAGAGCAATGACATCACCATAAATCAACAACTATTAACAACTCTACTGTAGACTAGTGAGAAAATTAGAGTAAGAAACACACATGATGTTTTAGCACTACTATGAAAATAGTTTTGCCCTCATCAGTCTTCTGAAAGTTCTCAGAGATACCCAACATCACATTTTAAGAATGGCTGGTGCATTCCACTCATGGTATTTCCATTTGCCTTCCAACTAACTATAGGAATGGGCAGTGTTATACAACTCTGGACAATAAGAACTGAGCTTCCACTGGAGAATATTAGTGGATAAATTCACTTGTTCCCCATATTATACACTGCAATCTTCATGGGACACAACAGCAGTAGTTACCTAGGGATTCAAGGAGTAATTAACCTAATATGCTGCAAACAGCAAAGCAGAAAGATGGACCTGGGTCCCCTCACTAGCACAGCTAAAGGAATGAAGTAGCCAACCCTGGAATTTTCCTTTTGGTTTAAGCCACCTTTTATTGGGTTTTCTTACAGTCAAATGTGTCCTCCCTGGCACATCTCAGAACCTAGTTTGCTGAACACATTCTGAAAACCAAGGCTATGTATGTAGCTGGCACCCAGTAGAAGTTCAATAAATATTTGCTGAACAAATGTGTGAATAAATAAGTAAACAAACAAATCCACTAAGGCTGCTGTAGAGGAGAGACTCAGATAAAATGCTGGCTTTGGGGCTGACAGAAAGACATGCAGTTCCCATACTGTCAACATTTAAAACGAAGTTCACTATAAATCTCATAGTATCAAAAATGGCTGTGTATTATATACCTGTCAGGGTGGCCAAAACGTTCTGAAATTACTTTCATTTGGTCTGCACAATCTCCAAGTATGAGAGGTAAGTCTACATTTGCCAAATACAGACCATAACCTACTCAGTGGCAACCTGATCAAAAGCACTGTTTGGGGGTTTTTTCCCCCATTTTCCCTGGGTATGAATCAACTGAAGTCACTTCTCCCATGAAATAAGCACTACACAGAGAATTATGGTCAGAAGGCTAGAAAACACAGTGTTTATGGAAGAAGGAAAAGAGACAAATATCTAGCCTCCAGTCAATGTCGTTAACTAGGGGTACAATAGCCTTATCAGAAACTACTTAAAACCTCCATTAAATATAATCAAATATAAAGTTAAGAAATTTATGCTCAACTATGCTTAAACTTGACAATATTCTTCCTCTTCCTTACTGAAACCCTGATACCAGTATTCTCAATTTACTTTTCAATGTTTCTTTGCTTCATTACTTTAAGCAGGATTGATAAACTTGTCCATGTATTTGTAGCTTTCTTTAAAAAATTTCACAATAAAATATTCTTGCTCCCATAAAGTGCTTATGAAAGAAACAAATGATACAATTTTTCCTGTTAAAACAATGAGGTTTTAAGAAAAATTCCACTAGGAGGAGCTGGCTTTTTCTCTGTTGAGTCAGGAGTGTTTTGTTTCTGAGACACTCTAATCAAAAACACAGACCTGAAATTTGCAGATAATTTCAAACAAACCCCAATCATAAACAAAACCTGGACCAAAGAAATAAGAGGAGGCAACTGCAATCCAGGTGCAGAGTGTACATACTCTTCACTCAGTTTTGCAAAGAATTAAGGAAATTTAACCTAGCAGATAACTTTCTGGGGGGTTATTGAGCTCCATTCTCCCATCCATGCCCCAAGCCACGTGGGAAAACGAGCTGCTCTCTGAATCTGGCCCCCAAATAGAAACATCCCTTTAGGACTGCTTGCTTTTGAAGCTGCTCAGATAGAAACTCCTGACCTTGTTTCCATCAGAGCAGCAGGGACCTATCACTGGGACTTGAGAAATATCAGTCTTCATACGTACATTCTGTTAGAAATAGTGGTGACTTACTTTCATTGCATTCTTGTCCTCAATTCACTTAACTGACAGACAGTAAGACTGTGAGCTTTCAGTGAGACTGGAAGAAAAACGGGCTGAGGAGCACATTAGATATTAAAATATTAGAAGTCTTCTTGCCTTTGTCATTAGTAACTTGGCTCCAAGTTATTTCTGCCTCTTTCCATCCTTGGTTCTACTCATAATTTATTATTAAATAAACAAAAACAAAAAATCCCACGTATTTATTGGAAAACTACCATATGAAAGGAACTCTAAAAACACTGCAAATAAAAAAATGGCAGCATTCCCATTTCGTCTCAAGCAACCCATGGCTAATGAGGAAATCACGAACTGCAAACAGATAAAACATAATTCTTCTGGGAAGGGCTGGGAGAGAAGAAAACACGGAATGCTGCAGACAGCATCAAAAAGGGGCACCCCAGTCAGCCAGAAACAGCACTCACTCACTCTCTCATTCACACATATTATTTACATTTTCACCTCTGTTCAGTTTTCAGCATCTAAAAGTAGTGCTACTTGGCACCAAGACAAACACAACTGTAGGCTCTGATGTCTTAAGACACTATTTAGTTAGAACTGTGGGTGTT
Source organism: Capricornis sumatraensis (assembly GCF_032405125.1). Taxonomy (NCBI): domain Eukaryota; kingdom Metazoa; phylum Chordata; class Mammalia; order Artiodactyla; family Bovidae; genus Capricornis; species Capricornis sumatraensis. The sequence continues at coordinate 90,955,430 of NC_091074.1, forward strand.
TGGAAACAATTGAATTCTTAAAATTATCATCAAAATAAAAAGTGAAATCCTTGTAGAGAACCATGGCATCCTAATAAATCCCACCTGCTTAATCCCACTCATCTTTTTGGGGCTGCAAGCCTCTGAAGGAAGAGTTTAAATGATTGTATGCTGTGGGTCACTGAACTCAAACAGAAAAGCATTTTTGTGGTTAGCTTTTAGTACTATGTAAAACCAAATATCTCACTTCGTTTCCTTTAAACCCTCAGCCCATGTGACCTCCAGTAAAGATGGCAAGTAAATTCACTCCTTGATAGATCCCCTCTATTCCAAACACAGCAAAGAGAGAGGAAACAAGAAGAGAAAACCAAGAGGATGCAAGCAAGTTCAAAAACAATAGAAAAATTTCTGTCTAATAGATATGAGGCATAAACAGAGTGGAGTAAATTCTCAGAGTTAAAGCCTTTAGCCTCCTAAGCTCAGGATCCAAAAATAAGCACTGTAACTGGAAGCATGAAACCTACAAAAGTTGGTGGTAATTGTTCAGTTGCTCACTGAGTTCTACTCTGTGATCCCATGGACTGCCAGGCTTCCTTGTCCTTCACTATCTCCCGGAGTTTGCTCAAACTAACCATAACCCACCAAGGAGAGAGGCAGACCTAGCATCCTACCTGAGGCAGGTCTGGAGGTGAAAGTGGAGGAGGGCTCCTCCATTCCTGAAAAAAGATTGGTTATCTCATATGGAGCTGTCCCTAGGGAGGAGGGAGAACACAGACCAGCCAGAGACGAGGAATTCAATGAAGCAGCCTGTGATTGCCCAAGTAACTGAAACACCACAGCAATTCTGGACTAGGGCTCCATGAAAGCCCCAGAGACAACTATAAATTGCTTTAAACAAGGAAGACTAAGCAGAGAGGGAGAAAGAGAAGCAGAAAATGAATCAATGAAAGCAATTAAAAAATATGCTGCATTCAAAACATGCCATTCAACCAAAGTTCTAAAGTACATGAGGAAATCTAATCCCAATAAAGGCAACTAACAAAATCAGCCATCAAACCACTAATTCATTTCAGATGAAATGAATAATATAAAATAGTCCAACAAAATAAGTATATTTAACTGAATTAAAGACTTAAATTTAAGACCTGAAACCATAAAACTCTTAGAAGAAAGCAAGCAGTAAGCTCTTTGACATCAGTCTCTAGGAATTTTTTTTTGATCTGTCTCCTCAGGCAAGGGCAACAAAAGCAAAAATAAACAAATGAGACCACATCAAACTAAAAAGCTTTTACACAGCAAAGGAAACTATCAACGAAACAAAAAGCAACCAATGAATGGGAGAAGACATTTGCAAATGATACATCCAATAAGGGGTTAACAACCAAAACATATAAGAAACTCATACAGCTCAATATATTTTTAAAAATCCAATTAAAAAAATAAAGGACATGACATTTTTCCAGAGAAGACATAGAGACAGTCAACAAGCACATGAAAACATACTCAATATCATTAATCATCAGAGAAACGCAAATCAAAACCTGTCAGAATGATTATCATTAAAAAGATAACAAAGTATACATATTAGTGAGGATATGGAGAAAAAGGAACCCTAGTACATAGTTGGTGGGAATATAAATTGGTACAGCCACTATGGAAAATAGTATGTAAGTTTCTCAAAAAATTAAAACTACCATATGGCCCAGCAATAACACTTCTGGGTATTTATCCAAAAAACCCCCCACTAATTCAACAAGATATATGCAAACCAGAGTTCACTGCAGCATTATTTACAATAGTCGAATATGGAAGCAACCCAGAAGTCCATTAATACATAAATGAGTAAAGATGTGAGACACATACAGACACATACACACATGGACAAACACAGATGTAGACACACACACAATGTAATATTATTCAGCCATAAAAAAGTATGAAACCTTGCCATTTGAAACAACATGGGTGGATCTATTAGTAGAAGATATGCTAAATGAAATCAGTTAGATAGAAAAAGACAAATACCATAAAATTTCATTTATATGTGGAGTCTTAAAAGGTCCGTATAGCCAAAGTTATGGTTTTTCCAATAGTCATGTACAGATGTGAGCTGGACCATAAAGAAGGCTGAGCACTGAAGAATTAATGCTTTTGAACTGTGGTGCTGGAAAAGACTCTTGAGAGTCCCTTGGACTGCAAGATCAAACCAGTTCAATCCTAAAGGAAATCAATTCTGAATATTCACTGGAAGGACTGACGCTGAAGCTGAAGCTCCAATACTTTGGCCACTTGATATGAAGAGTGGACTCATTGAAAAAGATCTTGATGCTGGGAAAGGTTGAGGCAAGAGAAGGGGGCGACAGAGATTGACATGGTTGGATGGCATCACTGACTGCATGGACATGAGTCTCAGCAAACTCAGAGAGATAGTGAAGAACAGGGAAGCCTGGTATGCTGCAGTTCAGGGGTTGCAAAGAGTAAGACACGACTGAGTAAGACACAACAACAAAAACACCACAAATGAACAATATAACAAAAACAGAAAAAGACTTATAGAGACAGAGGAAAAAACTAGTAGTTGCCAGAGGAGAGGTGAGTAAGTAGAAAGGGCAAAATAGGTAAAGGGGATTAATAGGAACTACCAACTTCCATTTATAAAATAAATAAGTCATGGGAATATAATATACAGCACGGGGAATATAGTCAGTAATAATTCTGTATGGTAAGAGATGGGAACTACACTTACTGTGGTGATTATTTTGTAATGTACAAAAATATCAAATCACTACATTACACACCTGAGACTAATACAACATTGTAAGTAAATTATACTTCAATTAAAAATCAAAATAATTGTATTTAAGATATTAAAAACCTAATTAAAAATAAGAAATTATAAAGCACAAACTCTGAGTTAAAACAATAGATGACTAAAAAAGAATCAATTGAAAATTATTTAAGACAGTCATTAAAATAAAAAATGCAGTACACAAGATACTTTAGGCAAAACTAAAGAGCTAGAAAATTTGAAGACAATACTATGAAATTCACTCAGAATGCAGCCCAGAAAGAAAATCAAAAATTTTGAGAAAGAAGTTAGAAAACATAAAGGTTAGTTTCACAAACATCTAGAAGGTATCACAGCAAAAAAAAAAGTGAAGAGAATGAAGAGAAACAATATTTAAAGAGATAAAAGCAAGAAATATTCAAGAAATACGAGTTCTTAGACTAACAGTACATTCTAAATACTGAAAAAGACAATTTAAATAATTATAGATATATAAGGAGCTGAGCTCTATCCTCTGTGATGACCTAAGGGTGGGATGGAGGGGGGGGCCTATGGAGGAGGGGATATATGTAAATTCAGTCAGTTCAGTTCAGTTCAGTCGCTCAGTCGTGTCCAACTCTTTGCGACCCCATGAATCGCAGCACTGCAGGCCTTTTTGTCCATCACCAACTCCCGGAGTTCACTCAGACTCACGTCCATCGAGTCAGTGATGCCCTTCAGCCATCTCATCCTCTGTCGTCCCCTTTTTCTCCTGCCCCCAATCCCTCCCAGCATCAAAGTCTTTTCCAGTGAGTCAACTCTTCGCATGAGGTGGCCAAAGTACTGGAGTTTCAGCTTCAGTATCATTCCCTCCAAAGAAATCCCAAGGCTGATCTCCTTCAGAATGGACTGGTTGGATCTCCTTGCAGTCCAAGGGACTCTCAAGAGTCTTCTCCAACACCACAGTTCAAAAGCATCAATTCTTTGGCGCTCAGCTTTCTTCACAGACCAACTCTCACATCCATACATGACCACTGGAAAAACCATAGCCTTGACTAGACGGACCTTTGTTGGCAAAGCAATGTCTCTGCTTTTCAACATGCTATCTAGGTTGGTCATAACTTTTCTTCCAAGAAGTAAGCGTCTTTTAATTTCATGGCTGCAATCACCATCTGCAGTGATTTTGGAGCCCCAAAAAATAAAGTCAGCCACTGTTTCCACTGTTTCCCACTATTTCCCATGAAGTGATGGGACCATGATCTTCGTTTTCTGAATGTTGAGCTTTAAGCCAACTTTTTCACTCTCCTCTTTCACTTTCATCAAGAGGCTTTTTAGTTCCTCTTCACTTTCTGCCATAAGGGTGGTGTCACCTGCATATCTGAGGTTATTGATATTTCTCCCGGCAATCTTGATTCCAGCTTGTGCTTCTTCCAGCCCAGCATTTCTCATGATGTACTCTGCATAGAAGTTAAATAAGCAGGGTGACAATATACAGCCTTAACATACTCCTTTTCCTATTTGGAACCAGTCTGTTGTTCCAGTTCTAACTGTTGCTTCCTGACCTGCATATAGGTTTCTCAAGAGGCAGGTCAGGTGGTCTGGTATTCCCATCTCTTTCAGAATTTTCCAATAGTTGATTCAGATGTGGTACAGCAGAAACTAACATGACATTGTAAAACAATTATACTCCAACTTAAATAATAGTAATAATCAGGTAAATAAATCAATTTTTAAAACCCACACAGACTAAAATATTAATTGTCAAAAGAAAATCTCAAAAGCTACCAGAAAGCACCCTAAACATCACTGGATCTGCTGAGTCGCAAGGCTCAAGAGGCAAGCTGCTAGAGCTGCAGCTGAGCTCACTGAGGCCTGACAGCCTGCAGAGACAATGGGGAATTAAGCAGCTCAGATCAGCACACTCATGCTGAGGCAAAAGTCCCATGAGCATTTTACCTCTTTCTTAACAGTTGGTGGATACAAAGTGAGGTGACTGTCTTTCATTTGAGAGACAAAAAACTTCCTGAAAAAGCAGAACCTTAAATGTTTCTAAAAACTTCTAGCAACAAGAGATGTGTCCACCCTGGAATGATATGTAGTCTGGATTTAAATTTCTCTTCCTTGCCCACCATGTTTCTGCCAGCAGCACCTAACTGGACTTCTTTGGATGTCTTGTTCGTCATAGTATCACAACCAACTTCAGACCAATGGACTCATTATACATACAGCAAAAGACCTGAGACAAGGAGCTGATGCCAACAGGGTTCAATGCCAGCTCTAGTTATTATTAGCTGCTATCTGAACTTGATGTTTTTCATCTTTGTTCCGTCACCACTTATAAACTTCTTTACAACATATTATTTCATTCCATTGCATCTTGTCTGGAAGCATGAAGAAACAAGAATGAAAGCCTGAGTTATCTGGAGAGGATAATAGATGTTATCTGGAAGATAACATCTTCAGATAACAGATGTTATCTGAAGTTATCTGGAGGATCACAGATGATTTTCAATAGAACAATTGGTCTCAGAAAACTGGTAATATATAACACATATCATAATTGTTTAGATAAAGACTAGACTAATCACTTTGCCTACAAAGGTTAGTATAGCCAAAGCTATGGTTTTTCCAGTAGTCCTGTATGGATGTGAGAGCAGGACAATAAAAAAGGCTAAGTGCAAAGAACTGATGCCTTCAAACTGTCGTGCTGGAGAAGACTCTTGAAAGTCCATTGGACTGCAAGGAGATCCAACTAGTCAATCCTAAAGGAAATCAATCCTGAATTTTCATTGGAAGGACTGATGCTGAAGTGAAAGCTCCAGTTCTTTGGCTACCTGATGCAAAGAGCTTACTCACTGGAAAAAGACCCTGATGCTAGGAAAGACTGAAGGCAGGAGGAGAAGAGGACGACAGAGGATGAGATGGTTGGATGGCATCACCGACTCAATGGACATGAATTTGAGCGAACTGCAGGAGATGATGAAGGACAGAGAAGCCTGGCATGCTGCAGCCCATGGAGTAACAAAGAGTCAGACACGACTGAGTGACTGAACAAGAGTCATCAATTTTTCATAAAGATTAGTGAACCTCTCATTTAGGTTCCCCTGGAAAGCAGAGCTCAGGCAAGCTAAAGAAGGTAAGAGACCTGAATCTGCCTTATTTCCAGATATAAAATCTCTCACTAAAACCACCCACATCATGCTATCCAAGTGGTATACCTGGTAGTTACTCAAGGGGATCAAGAGGGACAAAGGCTCTAGAGCTAGCCACAGGGTCTCAGATATTTTCTAAAAATTTTGTTATATTATGGCACAAGAGCACCACCTACTGAAATAGTTCCAAGGGACAATTTATCCATTTATCAAAAAATGGCTAGGTCTATATCCACCTCTAACCAACTGTTTACCTTGGTTTCAGAAAAACATGACTGTGGAGGGATACACTTCAAATCATTTCAATATAACTGGCTGTGTCTCTTTCTTGTTTAAAACTATGGTCCTTGCCAAGACCTCCTGAAAAAGGAACTGTTGCCCTCATTTTTGCTTTAATAACCATAGTAAAATGAGTCTTGCTACTATCCGTATCCTCTTTCCCTCCTATTCAGCTTGAGCTATCTCAGTGAATACTCTATTTCTAGATCTCTTCCCCTATCTGTTTTCCAAGAAGCAGAGAAAACTCAAGGGGGCAACCTATGGGTTCTAATGAGTCTAGAAAGGATATATATCAAGTCATTCCATCAAATTTTAAACCATACAAGGCACAATACTAAGACTGGGGAATTGTGCTTTTTTCAAACTCATTTGAAGATGATTACAGTAGCCCCCCTTCCCTCAAGGAGCTTAAAATGAACACAGAAGTTCTAGACCAGCAAAGCTGGAGGCCAAATGAGCTGCTAGTAAAATAAAGAAGAAAATACCCACGGAAGGACAGTTTGGGGGATTGTGCAACTAACATTGTAGTAAGGCAGATTGTTTCTACTACGCTGCATATATACAGAATGAAGCAGGAGCCATGGCAAAAATAGAGTTCTTTCTGTAGCCCCTCAGGCTTTCATGAAGCTCTTAGTTACTGCCAGTTACAAAATCCTTGACCCAGACTTGCTTGAACAACTCACATAAATTCTACCTTATATGTCACGTAGTCTTGTTACTTTTTATTGGTGCGATGGGCTTACTCTGCTTATGAGCCATTGTATGCATAACCTCTACCATGCCTTAATTGTGATGAAAAAGCAGCAACTCATGTTTACTCCCAATCATGTCGTGCATTCTGTCATCAGTTACTAGTCAGGGTTCCATCACAGCCAGAGTACTCACACGAAAATAGAGGGGATCCTCTACATGGCACAACCATGGAAGAAATAACACATAGCCCCAAAATGCCAGTCATCTGATGCCTGTAAAAGTACAAATTTGTTAACTTGGAAATCACTGAAAATTTCAAAGCAATAAATATGTCTTTATTCTATTTCAATTGCTTCGTAGAATAAAAGAGGATACTGTAGAAAACTTCCAATCACAGTTCTCTAGTGTTCACACATGGCTAAGCTAAGTGCAGTATGCACTATATGGTGTGCTTGTTAAAGCCCTGTAGCAATGGGAAACCAGAGCAGTGTCATAGGAAAGGTAAAGGCAGCTGAATGTGAAAACCTCAGCAGAGACTTGCTGGAAAAGAATGAAGTTACACAAGAAAGAGGCAAATTCTAAGATAAAAAGCAACCAACTAGTTGACAGAAATAAAGCAGAAAAAAAAAAAACCAACATGTGATTCACAGGCCCATAGAATTGGGGGTGGGGGGGAGACATAATATCCGGTTTTATTTGTCCAATATAAAATAGATATTATTTAAAAATAATGTTAGACAACAGGTGGGCTTCTCAGGTGTCTCAGTGGTAAAGAATCCACCTTCCAATGCTGGAGATGCAGGTTCAGTTCCTGGGTTGGGAAGATTCCCTGGAGAAGGGAATGGGAACCCACTCCAATATTCTTGCCTGGAAAATCCCATGGACAGAGGAGGCTGGTGGGCTATATATCATAGGGTTGCAAAAAGTCAGACACAACAAAGAGTTGGACAACAATATACCAATAGGGGCCTAGAAAAAATTTAGTAGGTCTGCTAGATTTGACCCAGTTTGGGCCCTCATTAGAATTCCGGATGTAGTGAACATCTGCAGTCACCTCTCCAACACTTATTTTCTACATTCCTTCTTCCTAACAGGAACCTAAAATTTCTTAGCCAGCAGATTTTGGTGAGACAAGAATGAGCTCTGATTGGGTTAAGCAGTGGTTCTCGATCAGGGACAGCCTTGACCCACAGGGGACCTTTGACAATGTTTGATGGCATTTTTAGTTGTCACAACTAGAGGAGTGTGCTGCTGACATCCAGTGGATAGAGGCCATGGATGCTACTACACTTCCTATAATACAAAGGACAGTCCCCCAAGACCAGCAATTGTCTGGTCCAAAATGTCACTCCCTCACCCATGCTAGAACACTCAATCACTCACCCAGGAGTTTCTGAGAACAGACTTTCTCCTTGTCAGATGTGAAGAGGAAATAAGAGTTTCAGCTCCTGCTCGGAGCTATCTCACCATGATATAGAAGCCAGCCTTAGGATTAAGTGTGGTAGGCAAACACAGGTTTCAGGTGACGGCTCCTTGCCATGAGGGCTCTTAAAAAGACAGACCACTTTTTGGAAAATAACTCCGTTTTTTCTCCTCATTACATGATCTTTTCACTTCATAGCATATTACATAAATCACCAAAGGCAACATATTGACATTATAATTTCAGATAAAGAATACTCATTAATTCACTCAACACAGCAGTTTCTTGTCAAGAATATGACAGAATGAAAAGATTTTTAAAATTATTTGAGCATGCCATCGCATACACAGTAAGCTAAACGATGGCCCCCTCAAATGTATGGTCTCCCTGGGACCTGCAATTATTACTTTGAAGGAGTGAATTCATATTCACTTTGTATGGCAAATACAGAGGAAGTACTTATAATGGAAGGATTACCAAGGTGTGCCATAAAAGAAATCAGATGTATCCTTGTGAGAACGGCGGAGCATGAGGCAGACACACAGAGGAGGAGGCAGGTGGGCAGAGATCAGAGCAACGTAGCCACAAGCTCAGAAGTGCTTTCGCTGGCAGTCACCAGAAGCCAGGACCAGATTCTCCTCTAGTGTTCCCAGAGGGAAAGCAGTCCTGCCAGATTTCAGACTTCTGGCTTCCAGAACCATAAAATAATACCTTTCTTCTGCTTTCAGTCTCTAAACTGGTAATTGTTTGTTACAGCAGCCTCAGGCAATTAATGCAGCATCTTTCAAGGAGGTATATGATCCTTCAGTCAAAGGATTCACCACCATCTAATTAACTCAGAACCTCAGGGTCCATATTCTCAGGAAGAAAAGTTAGTTGGTTCAATTCATTCAACAACGTCTCTAAATTGTTTTCTACTGGGTCAGCTGCTCATCCCACAAAGACTAGTGTTTAACAGGTACTAAAGTCTGTGCAGATGGTGATTGCAGCCATGAAATTAAAAGACACTTACTCCTTGGAAGGAAAGTTATGACCAACCTAGATAGCATATTCAAAAGCAGAGACATTACTTTGCCAGCAAAGGTCCGTCTAGTCATCCATGTTTTTTCCAGTGGTCATGTATGAATGTGAAAGTTGGTCTGTGAAGAAAGCTGAGTGCTGAAGAATTGATGCTTTTGAACTGTGGTGTTGGAGAAGACTCTTGAGAGTCCCTTGGACTGCAAGGAGATCCAACCAGTCCATCCTAAAGGAGATCAGTCCTGGGTGTTCATTGGAAGGACTGATGCTGAAGCTGAAACTCCAATACTTTGGCCACCTCATGCAAAGAGTTGACTCATTGGAAAAGACTCTGATGCTTGGAGGGATTGGGGGCAGGAGGAAAAGGGGACGACAGAGAATGAGATGGCTGGATGGCATCACCAACTCGATGGACATGAGTTTGGGTGAACTCTGGGAGTTGGTGATGGACAGGGAGGCCTGGCGTGCTGCAGTTCATGGGGTAGCAAAGAGTCGGACACAACTGAGCAACTGAACTGAACTGAAAGTCTGTGCAGATTCTTCAAAGGGAGATAGAGCAAAGAGGAAATGATCAGCACGTGCATTATGGTAATCAAGAGTTATATAGCTCTTTTAGTTAAGGACACTCAGGAGAATTGCATCCTTTCTGTATTTGAGATCGGTGGAAGAGATGACCACAATCTGTAAACAGAGAGTAGGAGCCTAAAATTTCCTTCTAGCTCTATGACTCTACAGCAAAACCTTACTACTTAGGGCTGTATTATCAGGTTTTATCATTTAATATCCAGAAGGATCTTCAATTAGCAGACTATCAGGGAAATCTCAGGAAACACAAACCATCTCTGTTATACAATCTGGTCAATGACCTGCCATTACTTTGAGGAAAGGAATAAAAAGAAGATATCAGCAGTACTTATAGAAGAAAAAAATCCTCTGAACTAACTGTGATCAAAGTACAGTGCAACAGTTGTACAGAGCAATGGAATTATAACAGAACTGGCTGTTCTGTTATTAAAAAAAAAAAAAGGCTGACAAGAGTTGAGAAGAGGGGAGGTTGAATAGGCAGGATACAGAGAATTTTTAGGACAGTGAAACCACTCTGCACGATACTCTAACGGCGGATATATGTCACTATACATTTTTCTAACCCCATAGAATGTACCATACCAAGAGTGAACCCTAAAGTAAATGATGGACTTTGGATGATTATGATATGTCAATGAAGGTTCATTAACTGTAACAAATGTTACAAGGATGTTACTAGCAAGGATGTTGATAATGGAGGAGGTGGGACATATGTAGGGGAACAAAATATATGGTAAGTCTGTACTTTCCACTCAAGTTTTCTAAGAACCTAAAACTCCTCTATAATAAAATAAAATAAAAGAATCTTTTTTAATGGCCATGGTGACAGGAGCAATTTTGGCTCAACAAAACTCAAATCTGCTCTAGACGCTCAAAGAATAAGGTTCAGAAATAGCAGGAGCAGAGTGAAAAAGGCAAAAAATGGGTCTCAACTATTATCTGGCAGCAGCTGCAGCCCTCACACCCTGTACAGTAAAATTAATCAGTTCCCTGAATTACAATTTCATAAATTCAGACAGCCAGATGCTTGCTTCCTCCAGACATAGAGGATAATTTGTGTTGGTTATACTATGAGGTATTATCTGCTTCAAAGTCTACTATGGGACTCCTCAACCACCAGGAAATTAAAATACAAAAGCTTTTTATTGTGTCTCCCCCTAACTCTACCCTCAAGATACTATGTATTTCCAATGTCAACTAAGAATTTCATAAGGGAGAGCTCCTCTCACATGTCAAATATGAAGGTTTTTTTGTCGCTTGGTTTGTTTATTCATCCAACTTAGACTACAGGATATTCTACAGCAGCACATGCCCTCTGGCATTAATTCCATGAGCCAGATTTTCTTTAAACCCTTCCTCTAACAGATATTCCTCTCCCTGTCACAAGCAGTCTGATCTTTTTACCTTTCTCTACCTCATTTTCAAGACCACTTGTTTAGAGACAAAGCGATCTCAAGTAACAGGTTAATTATGTAGGTATGTATGTGCCCAGTGTAAGGGCTAATAATGTGCTACTGATCTACTGATCTTTCCCTGTCACACCACAAGAATTGTATTTGGTCTGGCAAAGCTCAAAAAGTTTAACCATATCTATCTGGTTAAGATTAAAAAAAAAAAATCAAAGAAAGAGTATGAGTCTATTTGCTTAATAACTATGGGTAAAAATCTTGAAATTTTTCACTAGCTTAAGCATGATTGTAACCTTTGGCCTTTGGAAGCATTACCATGAAAAAGCTAGTGGAGGTGATGGAGTCCCAGCTAACCTATTTCAAACCCTAAAAGATGCTGCTGCTAAGTGCTGCACTCAATGTGCCAGCAAATTTGGAAAACTCAACAGTGGCCACAGGACTCAAAAAGGTCAATTTTCATTCCAATCCCAAAGAAAGGCAACGCCAAAGAATGTTCCAAATACCACACAATTGCACTCATTTCGCATACTAGCAAGGTAATGGTCAAAATCCTTCAAGCTAGGCTTCAACAGTACAGGAACCAAGAGCTGGATTTAGAAAAGGCAGAGGAATCAGAGATCAAATTGCCAACATCCATTGGATCATTAAAAATAGCAAAGGAATTCCAAAGAAACATCTACTTCTGTTCCATTGACTACACTAAAGCTTTTGACTGTGTAGACCACAAAAAACTGTGGAAAATTCTTAAAAAGATGGGAATGAATATCAGACCACCTTACCTGCCTCCTGAGAAACCTTTATGCAGGGAAAGAAGCAACAGTTAGAACCAGGCATAGAACAATGGGCTGGTTCAAAACTGGGAACGGAGTACGTCAAGGCTGTCTATTGCCACCCTGCTTATTTAACTTCTGTGCAGAGTACATTAAACTAAAAGCCAGGCTGGATGACTCACAAACTTGAATCAACATCGCTGGGAGAAATATCAACAACCTCAGATATGCAAATGATACCACTCTAATGGCAGAAAGCAAAGAGGAAACTAAAAAGACTCTTGATGAGGGTGAAAGAGCAGAGTGAAAAACCGTGAATGTCCTGGCTGATGCTCTCAAGAGTATCAACAATGCTGAAAAGAGAGGCAAATGCCAGTTGCTTATTAGGCTGTGCTCCAAAGTCATCATCAGGTTTCTAACTGATGGTGACGCATGGTTACATTGGTGAATTTGAAATCACAGATCATCACAGAGCTGGGAAAACTGTTGTGAACCTCACAGGCAGGCTAAATAAGTGTGGAGTGATCAGCCCCAGATTAACATCTAGAAAAATGGCAGAATAACCTGCTCCCATCCCATCAATTTGGTTTCATTGTACTGACAACTTCAGCTGGCATCATGAACCATGAAAAAGCAAGATGAAAACACACAGGAAGGAAAATCCTTGGATTTTTTTCTTGAGGGATGTAATACCTACAAATAAAATGCCTGGCAGTGGTGGGGGGAGCGGGGAGGGTAAGAAGAGGGAACAATCCCACTTAATAACAATTCCATCAAAAAGAATAAAATACCTAGGACTAAATCTAACCAAGAAGTAAAGGACCTATGTGAAAAATTATAAGACACTGTTGAAAGAAATTGAAGATGGTACAAAGAACTGGAAAGATATACCATGTTTATGGATTAAAGAATTAATATTGTTAAAATGACCATACTACAAAAGGAATGCAGATTCAATGCAATTCCTTTCAAAACACCAATGCCATCTTAGTACTGAAACAAATAATTCCAAAATTTGGATAGAAACAAAAAGACTTTAAATAGCACAAAACAAATTTGAGAAAGAACAATAAAGCTGGAGGAATCATATACCCTGACTTCAAACTATACTACGAATCTACAATAATCAAAGGAGTATGGTATTGGCACAAAAACAGACATATAGATCAATGGAACAAAAAACAGACCCCAGAAGTGAACCCGTATTTATATGGTCAATTAATCTACAACAAAAGAAGTAAAACAATACAATGAGAAAAAAACACCCTCATTAATAGTGTTGGGAAAACTGGACAACTACATGCAAAAGAATCAAACTGGATTACTCTCACACTATATACAAAAATCAACTCAAAATGGATTAAAGCCTTAAATGTAAGATCTGAAATCATAAAACTCCTAGAAGAAAACAGACAGTGGTTTTCAGGAATATATATATTTTAATATATCTCCTCAGGCAAAGGAAACCAAAGCAAAAATAACTGGGACTGCATCAAATGAAAAATCTTTTACAAAGCAAAACAAAGAAATCATTCAAAAGATGAGCACTGATAACATTTCTGAAGGCACTCACCAAAAATATCATTACCACCTCTTACTCTCAACAGTGGCAATTCACATAAAATTTTACTTTTCTATTTAATAATTTCAAAATTTATAAAATGTTTACATTGTTTTAATCAATTGTGAACCAGGAATAATTCAAAAGATAATTTGTAAAAAATTACATGCATAATCTTATATTATATGCATTTTTATTGCAGAATCTTAACTCTATCACATATCTATATTCTTGTTTCACTGTATTACACTCAGTCAGGAGAAGTTTCTTCATTTTTGAACTATCTGTCCTGAATATCTTCAATTTACCTTACTTGCCTCATTTCCAAATGGAGCACTATTCTTTCCTGCTTCCATGAGTTCTCTGGGATCCCTTGCTTTTCCCACCCATGATCTACACACATGCCTTCCCATCTCATTTAGACTTTTCTCCACTTACTCTTCTCCCTGTTCATTGCCTCCTTATTGAGGTCTAGACTTGGCAGCAAAATTGACTTCTGGAAGAGAGAAGATGATATGAAGAAGAAATATCCTGAGCCTCATCAAGGAATGAGGCAAATAGTGGAAGTAATTCTGCAGCATGGCCTTGGCGTTTTTATTAAACGCAAATACCCTGAGAAGATGAAACATACTGTTAAACAATACCAATGTCTCAGGAGGAGCATGCTGAAACAGGGAAAGGAAGAACAGACGAAGGTCCCAATCAATGATAGGTGAAATGAGAAGAGGTCAAACACAAATTCTACCTACAGCCAGCCTGGGCAATTCCACATTACTTAGCCTGCCATTTCTGGAAGATACAGTTATAAAGCACAGAGTACACAATCTATAAGGCATGGTCTGCAATATTTGTTATGGGGCATTAACAAGATCCCTCAGTCATTCTGTAACTGTCACATTGATTCTGAACCCACTCTACATTTTGTTTTAAACACTATCTTTCTAGAAAACTATTTACTGGAAGTGCAAGTTTATCTAACTATTCACTGGGTTCCACAGTAATATTAGGCATAAAACAACTCATTTTTATGAGTTAAGAATTTAATGAGTGGCAATAGCTACTCCACCATCTTGTCTTAAATCACGGCAGATGGCGATTACAGCCATGAAATTAAAAGACACTTGTTCCTTGGAAGAAAAGCTACAACAAACCTAGAGAGCGTATTAAAAAGCAGAGACCATCCTTTGCCAAGAAAGGTCCATCTAGTCAAAATTATCTTTTTTTCCAGTACTCATGTATGGATGTGAGAGTTGGACCATAAAGAAAGCTGAGCGCGGAAGAATTGATGCTTTTAAACTATAGTGTTGGAGAAAACTCTTGAGAGTCCCTGGGACTGCAAGGAGATCCAACCAGTCCATCCTAAAGGAAATCAGGCCTGAATATTCATTGGAAGAACTGATGCTGAAGCTCCAATACTTTGGCCACCTAATGTGAAGAACAGACTCATTAGAAAAGACCCTGATGCTAGGAAAGATTGAAGGCAGGAAGAAGGGGGTGACAGAGGATGAGATGGTTGGATGGCATCACCAACTCAATGGACATGAGTTTGAGCAAGCTCTGGGAGTTGTTGATGAACAGGGAAGCCTGGCATGCTATAGTCCATGGAGTCGCAAAGAGTCAGACACAACTGAGTGACTCAACTGAACTGAATAGCTTAATTATTGTGACTCCCACTAGAAATAAGGTTCAGTCAGTCAGTCGCAGTCATGTCTGACTCTTTGCAACCCCATGAATCGCAGCATGCCAGGCCTCCCTGTCCATCACCAATTCCAGGAGTCTACCCAAATTCATGTCTATCGAGTCGGTTATGCCATCCAGCCATCTCATCCTCTGTCGCCCCCTTTTCCTCCTGCCCCCAATCCCTCCCAGCATCAGAGTCTTTTCCAATGAGTCAACTCTTCGCATGAGGTGCCCAAAGTACCGGAGTTTCAGCTTCAGCATCATTCCTCCCAAAGAACACACAGGACTGATCTCCTTTAGAATGGACTGGTTGGATCTCCTTGCAGTCCAAGGGACTCTCAAGAGTCTTCTCCAACACCACAGTTCAAAAGCATCAATTCTTCAGCATTCAGCTTTCTTCACAGTTCAACTCGATGGGAATACCAGACCACCTGACCTGCCTCTTGAGAAACCTGTATGCAGGTCAGGAAGCAACGGTTAGAACTGGACATGGAACAACAGACTGGTTCCAAATTGGTAAAGGAGTACGTCAAGGCTATATATTGTCACCCTGCTTATTTAACTTCTATGCAGAATACATCATGAGAAACACTGGACTGGAAGAAGCACAAGCTGGAATCAAGATTGCCGGGAAAAATATCAATAACCTCAGATATGCAGATGACACCACCCTTATGGCAGGAAGTGAAGAGGAACTAAAAGGCCTCCTGATGAAAGTGAAAGAGGAGAGTGAAAAGGTTGGCTTAAAGCTCAACATTCAGAAAACGAAGATCATGGCATCCGGTCCCATTAGTTCATGGCAAATAGATGGGGAAACAGTGGAAACAGTGTCAGACTTTCTTTTTCTGGGCTCCAAAATCACTGCAGATGGTGACTGCAGCCATGAAATTAAAAGACACTTACTCCTTGTAAGGAAAGTTATGACCAACCTAGACAGCATATTCAAAAGCAGAGACATTACTTTGCCAACAAAGGTCCGTCTAGTCAAGGCTATGGTTTTTCCAGTAGTCATGTATGGATGTGAGAAATAAGGTTAACCTTTTCCAAAAACATGAACAGCTACTTATGAGTCTACCCTCTCTCTCTTCATCTAGTAAGTGTCAGTATAACAGAGTAAGTAAGGAGGCTGCCTCTGGAGGTAGACTGCCAAGGTTTGAATTCTCACTTTGCCCTGTGACCTTGGGAAATTATTTAACCTCTTCATGCCTCAGTTTCTGCATCTTTAAATGGAGAAAACCTACAAATTACTGTGAATAATAAAATGTATTACTATCTAGAAACCACTTAGACTTGTGCCTGGCACATTGTAAGCACTCAAAATATGTTAGCTACTATCATTAGTTATGGCATTTCTAACAAAACAATGATGATATCTTTCTCCAAGATTTCTCCACTAGGTAGAAATAATCTCTCCTGGTGAATTTAAATGCCTGTCAGCAAAAGCACTCTGAAACCCTAGGGAGTCAACAGTGAGAATAAGCATCAGTGCCTTGGACAGGCTGCACCACAAAAACCTGAAAGCCACAGAGCTGTTTGTTTTACTACACCACAAATATCAGAGTCATCGATTTCAAAATTTTGCTAAGCCAGTTTCTGCTACATTCAAAATATGGTAATATAAGATGGTTTGGTCTGCTATCAAGTCATGGGTTGTATAAACACAAGTTTACAACAAAAATGACTGTAAAAGTGCTATGGTTCTTAATGGTTATATTAAATTATATTTGAGGCCTTTTATTTTTCTAGCTGCAAATAATAGGGAAAAGAGTCTACTTGAGAGTGAGAACCAAATTTAACTAAACTGTAAATTTCTCAAGATAACTTGACAATTTTAATTCCGTCTCTTTTAATGTGCAAGACCAAACACAGTACAGTTTATAACGTGAAACCCAAACACATCACTAGGAAACTAGGTTCCAAACTAGCTCTACCATTATTAGCTGTGTGGCTCAAAATATTTCATCTCTCTTTAAAAGAAAAGGGTAATGATACCAATTGCCTAGAACCAAAAAGTAGATTAAATGAGACAAATGTTGACAATACATAGTAGCTGTAACTGTCAATAAATAACAGGAAAATATCATTTACTTGAGCTCTGAGATTATTCCTACACACACACACACACAGAAACACACTCATACAATAAAAAGAAGGAAAAGAAAAAAGAATCTAATCTAAGATGTTAGAAGGAAAGCTTAAAAAGACATTTAAAAATTCCTCCTATGTAACAAAGGTTTTTTTATACCTGAGAGAAAGTGAAGATAAAGAAAATGCTATGTTGTCAAAGCAAAGAACTGTGAGTAAAAGTCACAGACATTTACTAAATAACATGAAAGAATTTGAAAAGAAACTATTTTTTAGTCAGTATCAAAGATGAAATTTACATGTAATTAGGAACTTCAGGCAGGTTACAACTATGATGGAATAATTCACCCAGAGTTGGCTCAGAGAAACTATAATTTAAAATTAGTATAATATTATAAATTAAATAAATATTTTAAGTAAACATAAAGTAGAATGCTACAAATTCTATGAAGTTCTACTACTTAACATTAACATTATGTTCTTTTATGTATATCATAATTAAAAAGTAAAAATGATGCCATGTTAAGAAGATCACATCAAGAAACACATGTTTATTCTTTCATCAACTGATATCTAGACTGCTGATTAAATGAAAAAGTAGTCAATAACAGCAGTAATACAAAAAACAAGAAAAAACAAAACCAGAGTAAAACAAAAGAATACCAATTCTTGCCTATAAAATTAGCAGTTAAAAAGTAATTCCCAGTGCTGGCAAGAATACAGTTAAATAGCCACTCATATACAAGTTTATGGGAGTGTAACTTGTACAAGTTTTTTTGGAGGATAATAGGAAAAGTATGCCAAAAGCTTTGAAAGTGTTTACGCCCTTTCACCTATAAACCCACTTCTAGGAACAGAGTCTAAGGAAATAACCAGAGATGTACACAATGAGTGATATATAAGAATGTTCACTGCATACAACAGCAAAAAAACTGTTATCGAAATTTCCAACAAGCAACTAATTCGCAATACAGCCGGATAAAAGTACCAACAAACTCCTATCTCATTTTACAGGAACATGATTTAGTGGCATGGAAAAATGCTTGTGTTAGATGGCTAAATTTAAGACTATAAAATACTATACACAGGATGACTGCAATTTTATATACACAAATATATTCATATGCAACTGAAAAGCTAAATATTGCAATGTTAACAATAGTTATCTCTGTGTGGTGAATTTATTTGCTTAATTATACTTCTCGTTATTTTCTAAATTTCCGAAGATAAAAGGAAATGTATTATTTTTATATCCAGTACAGTCATCCTTGTGGTTTACCCAAGACACTTATTACAGCTAAGTCTATGAGGGTAATCCCATACCTCTTAACTGGAGTAAAGTTACAACCATAACTATATCCTGGCCAAGGAGATACAAGGAGACATCTGGGATAGAGGTCTCCAGGGAAGGTTTTCTTGCTCCTGAGAAGGAAAGTGTGAGAGCCACTGCATTCTTCTGAAAATAGTAACATCTAGATGTGATTCATTTATTTGTCATTCAAAATTCATTTACCTGAACACCTACTGTGCAGTTCTTGGCCCATCTCTAAATAGGGAGATTGTCTGCTATTACTTCTAAGAGTTCTAAATTAGTAAACTTCAGTAGTTAAATACAAAAATCTTAATCATCATCCATCTTCCATTTTATTCTTCACAGGTTAGAGAATTTGTTGGCTCAATGGCAGTTTATTAAACAAGAAAACAAAATAAACTTACCACCACCACCACAACATAAATCTGACCAACTGCACAGGTTAAACAAAACAAAAACAAAGACAGTTCTTCAAGCCAGCACTGCCCTACTACACATTAGGTACTGACACCACCAGAAAAGAGGGGTATGAAAATCTGGAACAAAGATGAAGAGCTCTGTTTCTCTCATGCTGACTTCAAGGCCGTGAAAAAAGTACAGAAACCTTTCATTTCAATGCACGTAAGAATACACTAAACCTGACAGCTCGCTGAAATCACAGAGGAATTTCAAGTGCCCAGATTTGCTGTATGTACTCATGATGGAGATTTTGTTCAGAAACAAATATACAGTTCCATGTCTTTTTGAAGGCACATCCTAAAATCTCGATGACTTGGGGGCTGCCTATCATTAAGAACTGCTGTATAGATTTGTAATATAATAATGCCCTTAGGGACCACTGGGGTGTGTACAGTTCTTTGCCCCAAAACTAAATGGTCCCATGTGGCTGTATTTTTTTTTAATGTGACATTTATTGGCTCATGTTTTAATTAGGAAAAAAAGTTAAGAAAATATGTATATCTTTCAAAAGTTAATTTTTAAAAGGTAACATGAACATATGACAACATATTTTAGACACTGAACAATTCATTCTTGATTCACTTCTATAAAAATACATCAAATATGCTGAGGTTATTAGAGGAAGACATAACTTCATCCTCAACAGACTTTCTCAATCTCTTGATATGAAAATGATGATGATGATTACAGCAGCTAACACTTACACAGTGCTTATTCTACAGCAACAACAACCATTAGCTCTTCTGATGTCTCAATATCCACAATGCTGTTTTACAGATGAGGAAACTGAGGCAAAGAGAGATTCAATTTCTTGCCCAAGTTCACATATCTTATTCACTGAGAAACAGATCAAGCACTCATCCATATCACAAATCACTGATGACATGTCCAAAAGGAAGTGAAAGCTGAATATGAAAAGTAACTTTTGTTTTTATTTGTTAACAAAAGCAAAATTTTTCAGGGATTCAACCTAAAAATTTTGGCTTATTTTCTTAAGGATAAATTATCATTTTATTCTGAGCATTTGCATTCCTCTTTTACATTCAAATCGCTTAATTCTTCTCTCAAATCTCTCTAACAACCCCATCCCATACCACATCATCAGGGTCAACAGGCTCATTCTAAAATTCTCAGTGGGTCCTTCCAACTGTCAGAGGCAATCTCTCTGTCTGCTGTTTCTATTTACACATCCCAAGTCTACCCACCCAAACTTCTGTGGGGAAACCAAAGACAATGTCTGTCTCTGCCAAAGGATAAAGGGAGAAAAATGTTTTCCACACAGTTAAAAGAATCCCTTTTGTCAAATCAATCTGATGATGCTGAATGAACTGAATACCTCCTTGCAACCACCTCACCATTGGCTATTTAATATGAAATTGCATAATTTGCAAGGTGGAAACTATTCAAATTGCCCTCAAAAAGTTAAACTAGAAAATCTGCTTTTTTATCTCTAACAAAAAGGCAGGAATGTGTAGAAAGAAGCTGTATACCTGCAGTATGCTTTTTCCTGAATAAAAATAATTTCTATTTTCTTAAGTAAAAATTCAAGACACATATCCAAGATAAGGGATTTTATCACTGCTATACAGTAAATCCATTTTTCCAGCTGATAAGATTTCCCTATCCTCCCAAGCCCAAGTCACAATTTCTCTTAAGAGCTCTGAAATTTAATTTGTAAGTTGTACAAATTCACGTCCTGAGCTCCTGACAATCTATGTATTAAGAACAGGGGATCTGACATGAAAGTAAAATGTCTGACACTTAACACTAATGAATGAGATTTTTAAAATTGGTTTTTTATCTAAAAACATTCATGCTTTCTCTAAAATAAAGGCTAATGTTTCAGCAAGGAAGAATAATTTTTAAAGTACAGTTTATTTATAATTTCATTGGTTTTTCCAGTGGTCATGTATGGATGTGAGAGTTGGACTATAAAGAAAGCTGAGCGCCGAAGAATTGATGCTTTTGAACTGTGGTGTTGGAGAAGACTCTTGAGAGTCCCTTGGACTGCAAGAAGATCCAACCAGTCCATCCTAAAAGAGATCAGTCCGGGGTGTTCACTGGAAGGACTGATGTTGAAGCTGAAACTCCAATACTTTGGCCACCTGATGAGAAGAGCTGACTCACGTGAAAAGACCCTGATGCTGGGAAAGATTGAGGGCAGGAGGAGAAGGGGACGACAGAAGATGAGATGGTTGGATGGCATCACCGACTCAATGGACATGGGTTTGGGTGAACTCTGGGAGTTGGTGTGGGACAGGGAGGCCTGGTGTGCTGCGGTTCATAGGGTCACAAAGAGTCGGACACAACTGAGCAACTGAACCGAACTGAACTGTCCAAGTGATTGTGTCTTTTTTATGTAAGATGATCTTTCAGTTCAGTCACTCAGTCATGTCTGACTCTTTGCCACCCCATGAATTGCAGCACACCAGGCCTCCCTGTCCATCACCAACTCCCAGAATTCACTCAAACTCATGTCCTTCGAGTCGGTGATACCATCCAGCCATCTCATCCTCTGTCGTCCCCTTCTCCTCCTGCCCCCAATCCCTCCCAGCATCAGGGTCTTTTCCAATGAGTCAACTCTTCACATGAGCTGGCCAAAGTACTGGAATTTCAGCTTCAGCATCAGTCCTTCCAATGAACACCCAGGGCTGATCTCCTTTAGAATGAACTGGTTGGATCTCCTTGCAGTCCAAGGGACTCTCAAGAGTCTTCTCCAACACTACAGCTCAAAAGCATCAATTCTTCCGCACTCAGCCTTCTTCACAGTCCAACTCTCACATCCATATATGACCACTGGAAAAACCATAGCCTTGACTAGATGGACCTTTTAAGAGATAATTAAACTTGCTATGGAACTATTTGCTCCAACAGATCTTAATAGTTATAAGTTAGACATTGATGTATTTTATTTATCTGCCCATGTATTATTAATACTTGAAAACCACTGGACCATTTCAAGATTATTGCTTGGTCTTAGCATGCCATGATACAAATTTTCCTGGCAAGCTGCACTCTCATACAGGTGTCTGTGCTTTTATGTTTTCTGTAAATTCCCTTATATGCATTCTCATAGTAGGTAGTAGTTATAACACCTAGCACCCGGATTCAGTGTTTAATACTGGTGTTAACATCTTGCATTATCAAGCCTGTGCCGAGACACATATTTCCTATGCTCTTCCATCTTGATTTGTTTGTTGAGTATTCACATCCAGTGCTTCTATTTGATTAGCACTATAGCACTTCATTCATTTTCTTTTTTCCAGTCACATTTCTCTTTCATTTTTCTGCTCCTCTAAGAATTTAATTTCAATCTATAGCTTCTCCATTTATATTTCACTAATGTGAAATCAGCAGGTAATGCTCAAAATCCTTCAAGCTAGGCTTCAACACTACATGAACTGAGAACTTCCAGATGTACAGCTGGATTTAGAAAGGCAGAGGAACCAGAGATCAAATTGTCAACATCCACTGGATCACAGTAAAAACAAGGGAATCCCAGAAAAACATCTACCTCTGCTTCATTGACTATGCTAAAGCCTTTACTGTGTAGATCACAACAAACTGTGGAAAATTCTTAATGAGATGGGAATACCAGACCACCTTACCTGTCTACTGAGAAACCTATAGGCAGGTCAAGAAGTAACAGAACCAGACATGGAACAACAGACTGGTTCAAAACTGGGAAAGGAGTTCATCAAGGCTATATGTTGTCACCCTGTTTATTTAACTATATGAAGAGTATATACAACATGCAAAATGCTGGGCTGGATGACTCACAAGCTGGAATCAAGACTGCAAGGAGAAATATTAACAACCTCAGATATACAGATGATACCACTCTAATGGCAGAAAGTGAAAAGGCATTAAAGAGTGTCTTGATGAAGGTGAAAGAGGAAGAGTGAAAAAGCTGGTTTAAAACTCAGCATTCAAAAAACTAAGATCATGGCATCCGGTCCCATCACTTCATGGCAATAGATGGGGAAAAAGTGGAAATAGTGACAGATTTTATTTTCTTGGACTCCAAATCACTGTGGATGGTGACTGCAGCCACAAAATTAAAAGATGCTTTCTCCTTGGAAGAAAAGCTAAGACAAACCGAAACAGATTACTAAAAAGCAGAGACATCATTTTGGCAACAAAGGTTCATATAGTCAAAGCTATGATTTTTCCAGTAGTTATGTACAGTTGTGAGAGTTGGTGCAAAAGTAATTGTGGTTGCACTATTGAACTTTGGTGTTTAATACTGGAATACATTCTTAAATAAATGTGGTTATGTTATACATCATTTTAAAGCGCATTTCTCACTTTGTGTTTCATTGCTACTGACTTATTACTTGATGTTTATTTTATATTTATTTTAGACTAGGGAAATGATGTTAGACAAAAAGCAAATTCAAGCAGCTTTCTTATTTGAGTGCAAAATGGGTCGTAAAGCAGCCGAGAAAACTCACAACAGAAACAATGCATTTGGCCCAGGAACTGCTAACAAATGTACAGTTCAGGAAGTTTTGCAAAGGAGACGAAAGCTTTGAAGATAAAGAGCGTGCAGTAGCTGGCTATCAGAAGTTGACAACAACCAATTGAGAGGATCATCAAAGCAGATCCTCTTACAACCACATGAGAAGTTGCTGAAGAACTCAACATTGACCACTGCTTTGGCATTTGAAGCAAACTGGAAAGGTGAAAAAGTTAGGTAAGTAGGTACCTTGTGAGCTAACTGAAAATCAAAATATGTCATTTTGAAGTGTCATCTTCTCTTATTCTAGGCAACAACAACGACAAACCATTTCTCAACTGGATTGTGATGTGCAACAAAAAGTGGATTTTATACAACCAGCGATGGCCACCTCAGTGGTTGAACTGAGAAGAAGCTCCAAAGAACTTCCCAAAGTCAAACTTGCACCAAAAAAAAGGTCATGGTCACTGTTTGGTGGTCTGCTGCCTGTCTGGTCCACTACAGCTTTCTGAATCCCAGCAAAACCATTACATCTGAGAAGTATGCTCAGCAAATCAATGAGATGCACCAAAAACTGCAATGCTTTCAGCTGGCACTGGTCAACAGAAAGGACCCTTCTTTACAGCAATGCACAACCACACATTACACAACAATGCTTCAAAGCTTGAACAAATTGGGCTAAGAAGTTTTGCCTCATCCTCCATACTTGACCTCTCACCAACTGACTACCACTTCTTCAAGCATCTTGACAACTTTTTGCAGGGAAAATGCCTCTACAACCATCAGGATGCAGAAAACGCTTTCCAAGAGTTTTTCAAATCCCTAAGCACAGATTTTTATGCTACAGGAATAAACCTATTTCTCACTGGCAAAAATGTGTCAACTGTAATCATTACTATTTTGCTTAATAAAGATGTGTTTGAGCCTAGTTATAACGATTTAAAATTCATGGTCTGAAACCACAGTTACATTTATACCAACAGAATAATAATTTTATGTGTTAATAGCAATAGCTAAGGCTTCTGATCATGCTAAAATTCATAAATCACTCTTCTCCACAGAATTCATATAAATTCCAATATTCATAAATCTGCTATTGTTCTCAAACTTTTTTTTTAATTTAAATGTATTTATTTTAATTGGAGGCTAATTACTTGACAATATTGTATTGGTTCTGCCACACATCAACATGAATCCATCACGGGCATACACGTGTTCCCCATCCTGAACCCCCCTCCCACCTCCCTCCTCGTACCATCCCTCCGGGTCATCCCAGTTCACCAGCCCCAAGGATTCTGTATCGAACCTGGACTGGTGATTCACTTCTTATATGATATTATACATGTTTCCATGACATTCCCCCAAATCATCCCACCCTCTCCCTCTCCCACAGAGCCGAAAAGACTGTTCTATACATCTGTGTCTCTTTTGCTGTCTCGCATACAGGGTTATCGTTACCATCTTTCTAAATTCCATACATATGCATTAGTATACTGTATTGGTGTTTTTCTTTCTGGCTTACTTCACTCTGTATAATAGGCTCCAGTTTCATCCACCTCATTAGAACTGATTCAAATGTATTCTTTTTAATGGCCGAGTAATACTCCATTGTGTATATGTACCACAGCTCAAACTTTAAAAAAATTTTAATTTTAACCTTAACTGTAGCATACAAATTTCAGAAGGATGCTTAGACATGCCTTAAGTTTAAGCCTGCTAAGAGAATGTTCCCAGAAAACTGGTCTTCATGTCCATCCAATCTTGCAGTAAACTTTGAAGAATGTATGAGCATTTCTGTGTATCAATTACTTCTCCCTGCTGAGTGGGTAAGAATGTCACTGGGTTCCAAACAATAACATTCAAGCATGAGGAGTGGTAAATGACCAAAAATATATAAAAACCTCATGGGAACTAAGGGGACTTGATCCACAGATTTCCATATCTACTACCATTAAGGAAACTGAACATCTTCCAATTATATCTTCCCATCATCAATATGCACATTAATCCACAGATCTTAGAACTCTAAATCCCAAGAACAATAAATGCCTTATTTGAGGTTCCCCAGAAGTAGTTTATTTGGAAAGTAAACTGTTAGGGAAGTGGAGAAAGAATATAGGGAGGAGAACTTCTAGGATAACCATTAAAAGAACAGATATAGATTAGGTAATTTAAAAAATAACATGAACAAACTATGAACTGATTTTTTTAAATTATCAATCAAAAAGAATCAGAAAGGAGAGAAAATGGAATGCAGAATAGTTACAGTACAAAAAAGGAAGGAAATAAAAAGCTGATTTATCACTGATCACATCAAATATAAATAGACTAAAATGATCTAGTTTAAAAAAGATGATCAAAATGAATTTTTAAAATCCAAACATACAGTCTTTATCAGGATGACAATTAAAACTTCAAAAGAAGCTGAGTATAGATATAAACACTGACAACTCTTTTCAACAGTGTGTTGAAAAGCAGAGCCATTACTCTGTCGACAAAGGTCCATATAGTCAAGGTTAGTGGCCTTCCCAGTGGTTACATACAGTTCTGAGAGCTGTAAAGAAGGCAGAGCACCGAAGAACTAATGCCTTCAAACTGGTGCTGGAGAAGACTTCTGAGAGTCCCTTGGACAGCAAGGAGACTAAAGCAATTGATCTTAAGGGAAATCAACCGTGAATACTCATTGGAAGGACTGATGCTGAAGCTCCAATATTTGGGTCATCTGATGTGAACAGTCAACTCATTGGAAAAGTCTCTGATGCAACCACTATGGAAAAGAGCATATGACTGTTCCTTTAAAAATTAAACTGAATTACAATATGACCCAGCAATTCCAACTCTGGGTATATATCCCAAAGAACTGAAAGCAGTGAGCAGAACATGTACACCAGTGTTCACAGCAGCACTGTTCTTAACAGCCAAAAGGTAGAAACAACAGATGAATAGACACATAAACTGTGGCATATACATACAATGAAACTTTTATGTTATGTATACTTTTATATGTTACTTAGATTTTATGTTATGTATATTTTACCACAATGAAAAAAATTTTAATTAATAAGTTAGGTATCTCAAGAAGTTAGATGAAAAAAAAAGAAGAATCCAAATAATAGCAAAAAGGAGGAAATATTAGATTATTACTCAGAAGAAACTGTTTAAAGAAGAAAAGTTCAAAACCTAGTTATGAATCTGTTCTAAATTAAATTTCCTAAATATAAAAACCTTATATAAGAAATATGTCCTTGAGACCTTTGTTAATACTACTAAAGTGTATCACTGGGCAAAAAAATAACACAAAGTTTTAAATGGCTCTTTCAGACTTTAATTGTTGTACCAATCAAAATCATCTGTAGTCAGGTAGAGAGAGACAAATATTATATGATATCACTCATGTGTCAGATCTAAAAGAATAATACAGATCAACCTATTTACAAAACAGAAACAGCCTCAGAGACATAGAAAACAAACTTAAAGTTACCAAAGGGGAAAGGGGAGGAGGAGAGATAAAAGCAGAACGAGAAGAGGAACTAAACAGCCTCTTGATGAGGGTGAAAGAGATGAGTGAAAAAGCTGGCTTAAAATTCAACATTCAAAAAACTAAGATCATGGCATCCAGTCACATCACTTCATGGCAAATAAATGGGAAAACATAAGGAAACAGTGACAGACTTTATTTTCTTGGACTCCAAAATCAACTGGACAATGACTGCAGCCACAAAATTAAAAGATGCTTGCTCCTTGGAAGGAAAGCTATGACAAACCTAGACAGAGAATTAAAAAGCAAAGATATTACAACCTTGCTGACAAAGGTCCATCTAGTCAAAGCTATGGTTTTTCCAGTAGTCACGTACGGATATGAGAGCTGGACCATAAAGAAGGCTGAGCACTGAAGAACTGATGCTTTCAAATTGTGGTGCTGGGGAAAACTCTTGAGAGTCCCTTGGACAGCAAGGAGATCAAAGAGTTAATCCAACAGGAAATTAACTCTGAATATTCATTGGAAGGACCCTGGTTCGATTCCTGGCTCGGGAAGCTCAGTTGGAGAAGGGATAGGCTGCCCACTCCAGTACTCTTGGGCTTCCCTTGTGGCTTAGCTGGTAAAGAATCCACCTGCAACGCAGGAGACCTGGGTTCGATCCCTGAGTTGGGAAGATCCCCTGGAGTAGGGAAAGGTTACCCACTCCAATATTCTGGCCTGGAGAATTCCATGGGGTCAAGCGACTTTCATTTCACCATTCATTGGAAGGACTGATGCTGAAATTGAAGCTCCAATACTCTGGCCACCTGACACAAAGAATCGACTCACTGGAAAAGACCCTGATGCTGGGAAAGACTGAAGGCAAAAAGAGAAAAGGGCGGCAGAAGATGAGATGGTTAGATGATATCACCGACTCAAAAGACATGAATTTCAGCAAACTTCAGGAGACAGTGAAGGACAGAGAAGCTTATCAAACTGCAGTCCACAGGGTCACAAAGAGTGGGACAGACTTAGTGACTGAAGAACAACAACAAAATGGAATTAATAGGTATGTATCACTATATATAAAATAGGTAAATAACAAGGACTTACTGTACAGCACATGGAACTATGTTCAGTATCCTGTGATAACCCAAAATGAAAAAGAATCTGAACCTGTACACTGAAAACTAACACAATGTTGCAAATCAACTATAATTTTTAAAAATCATTTGTAAAGCTAGTGACACAAAAGATAATAACAAGTGCTAATGAGTTGTGGAGAAATTGGAACCCTCATATGTTGCTGGTGAGAAGGTAAAGTGATGCAGCAAGCTGTGGGAAATAGTCTGGCATCTTCTCAAAAAGTTAAACATAGACATACCATATGACCCAGAAGTTCTAGTCCTCAGTATAGCCCCCCCCAAAAAAAAACAGGTATTCGAAGAAAAATTTGTATACATATGTTCAAATTAGCTATATTATAAAATTTTTATAATACCTGGTGTACAACATAGTGATTCAACAATTTCTAAAGGTTATATTCCATTTACGGAAATTATAAAATATTGGCTATATTCCCTTGCTGTATATCTTTTCTGATTGATTTATTTTACACATAGCAGTTTTACCTCTTAATCCCCTGCCCCTTAAAGAAAACTTAATAACTATTTTCTCCCTTTCTACATTTTTATAAATTTATTTTACATGGAGCTAATGAGAAATTTACTGCTCAGGCATTCTTTAATTCATCAATGCATCACAAGTGACTGAATATGGCAGTTAGCAACTTCTATATTAGACTACTTTCTGGAGCTCTGAAAATCATATACAGCTTATTCATAATCTCCTTGCCACTTGTTTTTGTCTCTGTCCTCTTGCGGAGCACACTTCTAGTCTATAACATCTTCACCTTCTAGAACTCAAGAGGAAACTTGTCCCTAGCACAAGGACTGGTTTGTGCTTCACATTAACTTTGTGTCACACAAAGAAAATCAGATCTTAAGATTGCGGACCTTTAAAAGGAAAAAAGGATCTCCTAATCACCTTCTGCATGTTAATTATAGTTTAGTGACTATTCATTTAGCCTTTGTTTTCTATATGTGCTGTTTTTCAGTCGCCCAGTCGCATCCAAGTCTTTGCGACCCCATGGACTGCAGCACACCAGGCCTCCCGGTCCCTCACCATCTCCCGAAGTTTACCCAAGTTCATGTCCATTGCATCAGTGATGCCATCCAGTCATCTCATCCTCTGACACTCTCTTCTGCCGTCAATCTTCCCCAGCATCAGAGACTTTTCCAATGAGTTGGCTGTTCACATTAGATGACCATGGTTGATTTCCCTTAAGATTGATTGCTTTAGTCTCCTTGCTGTCCCAAGGGACTCTCAGGAGTCTTCTCCAGCACCAGTTTGAAGGCATTAATTCTTTGGTGTTCTGCCTTCTTTACAGCTCTTAGAACTGTATGTAACCACTGGGAAGACCACTAACCTTGACTATATGGACCTTTGTCAGCAGAGTAATGGCTCTGCTTTTCAACACACTGTCTAGGTTTGTCACAGCTTTCCTGCCAAGAAGCAACTGTCTTCTGATTCCATGGCTGCAGTCACCATCCACAGTGATTTTGGAGCCCAAGAAGAGGACGTCTGTCACTACTTCCACCTTTTTCCCCTTCTATTTGCCATGAAGTAATGGGACCAGATGCCATGATCTTCACTTTTTGAACTTTGATTTTTAAGCCAGCTTTTTCACTCTCCTCTTTCACCTTCATCAAGAGGCTCTTTAGTTCCTCTTCGCTTTCTGCCATTAGAATGGTATCATCTGCATATCTGAAGTTGTTGATGTTTCTCCTGCCTATCTTGGTTCACGTAATGCTGATGCCTAGCATGCAAGATTTTAAACATGACCTTACTAGCATGGGAGATGAGTGCAACTGTCCAATGGTTTGGACATTCTTTAGTACTACCCTTCTTGGGAAATGGGATGAGGATTGACCTTTTTCAGTCCTGTGGCCACTGCTGGGTCTTCCAGATTTGCTGATGTATTGAGTGCAACACATTGATAGCATCACCATTCTTGGAATAGTAGAGCTATTCCAATAGCTCTACTGGAATTCCATCAGATCGACTAGAAGGCCACTTAACTTCACACTCCAGAATGTCTGGCTCTGGGTGATCGACCACATGCCCATACTTACACAGTCGATCAAAATCTTTTTTGTGCAGTTCTTCCATGTGCATTCTTCTCATCCCTTCTTGATCTCTCCAGTGTCTACTAAGTCTCTATCACTTCTATCCTTTAATGTGCCCATTTTGGGTGAAATGTTCCCTTGATATTTCCATATGTTGCTATATGTAGTATAACAAAAGTATAATTTTTTATCCCCCCTTCAAAATTATAGACCTTTACTCACACTAAAGGTTATTTTATTAACAGAAATTGACTACTGCCTTCAATACTTGATATTTCATATTTTATATCCATGACCCTGGTTTTCTACAAAAAAATTTCCACAAAGAATAACAGACTTCTTCCTATCTTCAGAGCACACAATTACCTATTCAACTTCTACAATTTCTCATTCACCTGAGCAAATTTCACACTGGCTGGAGTACTCAACAAAACAGGTTCACTAACTTGATGACTACCATGGACTCATTCACATTTTAGTTCATAATCACAATTTAATTAGATATCCTAATCCTTAATTTATTCAAAACTTCACTATTCACACCAAAAATCAACATGTTCTTAGATCTTAATATTTTCTCTTCTCTTTCTTCAACAGGACTAGTAGTTCATTTTATTTATAATACATTTTAAAATGTTTTATTATTTCATAAAAACTATTGTGTAAGCTCTGATGCTGAACAGACAGTAAATTCACTCTGAGGCAGACCCTGAGGCGTGAGTTAAGCTTACTCGCTAGGTCAATGCTTCAGGCTCACAAATTTGCCTCATAGTATCTATTACTCTAATATGAATCTCAGCAAAACTACAACTTACTGCATGTCATAGATTTTTGAAATCAACTGCAAATATTCAGAACTGTACATGTTAAATCTGAAAATATCAAGTCTACTGTGTATTATATTGAAAAGCTTCTATATCACACTCCAATGTAAAATGATGTAAGGATCATGATATAGACACACTGATCTAATGTAACAGGAGGATTCATTGCCTGGAAAACAGAAAAGAGACAGAGGGCCCAGGTGTCATGTCTTTTGAATGACAAAGAAGACAGTGACAAAGTGAAGAAAACAAATTTGAAAAGAAATGTTCTCTTTTTATCACTGCTCCTTTAGATTCCACATCAGATTCCCGTATCTTTACGTATTTTTTCTTAACCAAAGGTAATTTGTTTGGATTGTCCAGTAGGGTTGCAGTAAAATATAAGTTAGGAAAAAATATATATCCTTATTGGATTATGGTATATCAAGTCTATTCAACTCCTCTGAGCATAGAAATGAAAGTGCTCTCAAAACAACAGTTCTAGATAATACCACCTGAGGAAAAACATCTAGTTAATGAAAGCAAATATCCATACTAACAGGAGGGGATCTAGGGGCTAAGTGCTAAGGAGGGCAAAGAGAACTTTTAGGATGAAAGTAGAGAAAATGCAGGTAGGATATATTGTATTAGCCAAATAAGCACAAGTCATGTGTTGGGACAAAACTGGGCTGGCTTCAACCAGAGTACACACCAAAAAAGAACACCAGCATTCACATTCAAGACACTTGCAGCTAGGCTGGGGTAGGCTAGCTCTCATCCATAGAATACCTTATGGTACGTTACACCCAAATTTTCAAAGTTGTAATTAGGTTCAAAGGAAACTCATAGCTTTACTGGTTTCAGAAATGGAGAAATGGCTCATAACTCTAGTTAATTCTCTTAAAAAGCAAACCTTCTAAAATCCCCTTCATTTTAAATGGTAAAATTAGTCACAGTCACTGAACTTAAAACTAAAGCTGCAGTGTGATAAATGTTCCCACTTAGACTCAGCAGAGCACTTAACCCAGCCCCAGGGTGTCAAGAAAGAGACCTGAACAGCATGTGGGGGTTCATCAAGTGAATAGGAGGCAGGATGTTACAGGCAACGGGAACAGCATGTGCAAAGACTGAGGCAAGAGGACCTGTCAGTAGACAAAGCATAGACTAACAAGATATAACGCAGCTGTTTTAGGATCTTGCCAAATCAGGACTTACTCCCTTCTCTGGGCAAGCCCTACAGTGAGTTCTTTTTTAATCGTGAAAACAAACATCTTAGGGCATCTAGAGATAGAGACCAGCCAAAGGATTACTCTATTAGTGCTTTGTATTTTGACCTCACCGTTTATATCCTTCCACTGGAGACATTCCTTTCTTTGTTCCTTCCTTCCTTCCTAAGTCCAGGAACACCCCTCTCTTAGAGGAGACTTACCTACAACCAACCTCTGTTGGCATGTTTGAGCAATTGCTTCAACAGAAGCTGATATTTACTCTTTATCACCAGCTGATGTTTACTCTTTATCACCTTGTCTGGAGAAAAATGACAGACTACGGTGACATCTAATCACCTCTATTACTTTATCAGGCTCAATAAAGTATGTAGCTTCTTTATGGTGGTGGTTTAGTAGCTAAGTTGTGTCTGAGTCTTGCAACCCCATGGACTGTAGCCTGCCAGGCTCCTCTGTCCATAGGATTCTCCAGCAAGAAGACTGGAGTGGGTTGCCATTTCCTTCTCTATAGCTTCTTTATAGTCAGTAATAAAAACATTGAAATAATATCAAGCATAACTTCTAGGTAGAGCTTTCTCAAAGGAATTTGCCAGCTAGTACAACTATTTGCTACAATATGTACAAAGTGTCTTTAGGAAGAAAAACACACAATTCTGACTGGGGTTTATTAATGGACAGTAGACCACAATGAAATTTCTGCCTTCTCACAAGAAAAACATCATGAATGATAAGCGTCAGGAGGACTGTAGGGTAAAAAGATAAATTTGACCAAGGCTGTCACCTTGCTTAGGCAAGCAGTAGATGGAGCTGAAAGAACCTTATAAGATTGATAAGGATATTGGACGTTATTCTGAAGAATAGGAAGCCACTGGAGAATTCTACCACAAAAGTGATGTAATTAGATTTGTATTTTAGAAAGATTACATAGAAGCAGCACGTAAAATGAGTAGAAAACAGGAAGCTCATACTGTAAGACAGATGATCATCTTTTAGTACTCGAGGTCTAGTCTAATGCATGAAAGGATGAAGAAAAGTGCCTAGATATGAGAGATACTGACGACACAGTGTATATAATATTTAGTGTCTGACTGAACATGAAGAGGGAGGAATTAAAGATGATATTCAGGTCCCCTGGTAAGATGGTGTTGTATATCCCTGGTAGCTCAGCTGATAAAGAATCCACCTGCAATGCAGGAGACGCTGATTTGACTTCTGGGTCAGGAAGATCCACTGGAAAAGGGAGAGGATACCTGCTCCAGCATTCTCGGGTTTCCCTCGTGGCTCCGACAGTAAAGAATCCACCTGCAATGTGGGACACCTGGGTTCAATCTCTGGGTTGGGAAGATCCCTGGAGAAGGGAATGGCTACCCACTCCAGTATTCTTGCCCAGAGAATCCCATGGACAGAGAAGCCTAGACAGCTACAGTCCTTGGGGTCCATGGGGTCACAAAGAGTCAGACATGACTGAGTGACTTTCACTTTCAGGTTTCTGATTAGGGAACTAGATGCATGGTACCACTGTGTACTAAAAGAAGGAGCAGAGCACTAAGGACATACCTAGGTTGAAAGATGAATTAGTCTAGGGCATGTTGAGTACAAGATACTTGAGGCACGCAAATGAAAATGTCCAATGAGTATGTAGGCCAGGAGACAGATCTGAGCTAAAGACATGGATGTGGGAACCATCAACAGACAGAAGGTGTTTGTAGCCATGGAAATGGATGAGCTAATCTAGGGAGGATGAAAAAAAATGAGGAAAAAAAAAAAGGACTGGGCCAAGGTCACAGGGATGTGAGAGCTATAGAGTACTTACCTGACCCATGGATATTTAAACAAGGAGCAGAGGGAAGTTAATCAAGACAGCAGTTTTGTCAAGGAAGTGAAGTCTTGCATTCAGGGAGAACTTGCACTGATTCTCTTGGGAAAAATGAGCAGACCTGTAGTAGGGAATAGGAGTGCCCACCCATCTGGTTCTTGGCTCCAGTTTCTAGGTTAAGTCTGCTACCTTCAAAAGGACTACAGTCATCCAAAATAAATAAGCAGTAAGAACGGACTGGCAAAATCATTGTTGTTCTAGTTTCCTTTTACTGAGTACTGTAATTCAAAACTGATACCATCTGTGCAGTGAAGCAGTGTATCTTACTTAAATATAAAAATCATTCTCTTACCACTAATGTAATCCAAAAGCCGAAACAGAGCAGCAGAGACATACAAGTAATATCAGATGTAGTTTAACTGCTATTAAACACAACGATTCTACATTTTGGTTCCAGGTTTTAAATATACTATAGTATATGTGGTTTTGAATAAGACTGTACACTGTAGCATGATTCTTAGATTACTTTTTTCTATTCAAGTGTCGACAGGAAAAAAATACAGTTTTAGTCTGACTTTATAGGCACACACCATCTACTCTAATTTTAACTTGATTTGAGCCTTAAGGGTACTCTTGCAAAGTACCAAAAATGTACAAAACTAAGGTCAACTAATAGCTAGTTTCTAAAATGTACTGAATTTTTGAATGAACAATATTGAAGTCCCTATAATATGTAATGAGCTAGAATAAAATTTAAAAATTTTCAGTTTCAACTAGAACTTCCCCGAAGATGATAAACAGGTTCTTTCAAAAAACTCAATCTGATTCACCCAGAGGTTCAGTTCAGTCGTTCATTTGTGTCTTTGTGACCCCATGAACTGTAGCACACCAGGCTTCCCTGTCCATCACCAACTCGCAGAGCTTGCTCAAACTCATGTTCATCAAGTCAGTGATACCATCCAACCATCTCATCCTCTGTCATCCCCTTCTCCTCCTGCCTTCAATCTTTCCCAGCCTCGGGGTCTTTTCCAATGAGTAGGCTCTTCTCACCAAGTGGCCAAGGTACTGCAGCTTCAGCTTCAGCATCAGTCCTTCCAATGAATATTCAGGACTGATTTCCTTTAGGACTGACTGGTTTGATCTCCTTGCAGTCCAAGGGACTCTCAAGAGTCTTCTCCAACACCACAGTTCAAAAGCATCCACTTCTCAGCGTTCAACTTTCTGTATGGTCCAACTCTCACATCCATACATGACCAATGGAAAAACCATGGCTTTGACTAGACAGACCTTTGTCAGCAGTATCTATGCTTTTAAATATGTTGTCTAGGTTGGTTGTAGCTTTACTTCCAAGTAGCAAGTGTCTTTTAATTTCATGGCTGCAGTCACCATCTGCAGTGATTTTTGGAGCCCAAGAAAATCAAATCTGTCACTGTTTGCATTGTTTCCACATCTATTTCTCATGAAGTGACAGGACTAGATGCAATGATCTTTGTTTCCTGAATGCTGAGTTTTAAGCCAGTTTTTTTACTCTTCTCTTTCACTCTCCTAGTGGTTTTCCTGACTTCCCTAGTGGTTCAGGTGGTAAAGAATCTGCCTGCAATGTGGAAGATCTGGGTTTGATCCCTGGGTTGGGAAGATCCCCTGGAGAAGGGAACGGTGACCCACTCCAGTATTCTTACCTGGAAAATCCCATGGACAGAGGAGCCTGGCAGACTACAGTGCCTGAGGTTGCAAAAAGTCAAACATGAGTGAGCGACCTTCACTTCACTTCACTTCTTTCACTTTCTTCAAGAGGCTCTTTAGTTCCTCTTCGCTTTCTGCCAAAGGGTAGTGTCATGTGCGTATCTGAGGTTATTGATATTTCTCCTGGCAATCTTGATTGTTAACTGCTTCATTAATAATTATTCTGTTGCTAAATATAAATTTAGATATAATCAACAACCAGAGTGTCCCAGGTGGCACTAGCGGTAAAGAGCCCAACGGCCAGTGCAGGAGACACACGAGATGCAGGTTCACTCCCTGGGTCAGGAAGATGCCCTAAAGGAAGGCACAGCAACCCACTCCAGCATTCCTGCCTGGAGAATCCCAAGGACAGAGAAGGCTGGAGGGTTACAGTCCAGAGGGTCACAAAGAGTTGGACATGACTGAAGCAACTTAGCATGCACGCACATATTCAATAATGAGACTCAGAAATATTTTAGTAAAAATTTGTCCAACTGTATACTGAAATTATTATTCAAAATCTTTTTTTTCTGAGGCCCAGAACTACTTCTATGTCTTAGTCAATACTTAACTTTTATTCAAATAAGTATACTACACTATATATACTATCAATATAGCTCTGTTTATTACCAAAATAAAATTTCTATATACTTAAAATGCAGTTCCTTCTGAAAGTCTTTCCATTTTTACCTATCATCCATGCACAACTTATGTGTCACTGATGCCACAGTTTCTTACCATCGTGTTTGTTTACCTTTGCTGGTATATTTTTTCTGCACCTTCTACACAGGCAAGTACCTTTTCCCACAGCACACCATGAACTCATGGGAAATGGGGACTTTGCAGGAGGGGGGTGGATAATTAGGAAATTTTTAATATGGAGCATCCTTTAGATGATATACTTCTGGTGTGTGATAACTGTACTGTGGTCATTTAGGATGTCCTTATTCTTAGGCAATGAATACTGAAGTAGTGGGCAGGGTGGGGAGATATGCCACCATATCCACACTTATCAAATGTTAGCAAAATGAAAATGAAAAGTGTGTGTGTGTGTTTGTGTATACAGGTGGTCGTTTACTGTCTTTCAATTTTTTAAAAAAAGAAAATTTGTAGGGGAAACGTCTGTGGTAAAAGAGTGGTGCCATTCCTGCTGTCTCGGAGAAAGAGCAGGGGAAGCGCTACAGGGGATTCTGATGGGGTTGCTGCTGTTATTGTCACCCAGTCACGTCTGACTCTTTGCGATCCCGTGGACCGCAGCATGCCAGGCTTCCCTGTCCTACTACATCTCCCAGAGTTTGCTCAAACTCATGTCCATTGAGTCAATGATGCCATCCAACCATCTCATCCTCGGTCACCCCCTTTCCCTCCTGCCTTAAACCTTTCCCAGCATCAGGGTCTTTTCTAATGAGTCAGCTCTTCCCATCAGGTGGCCAAAGTACCGGAGCTTCAACCTGAGCATCAGTTCCTTCAATGAAAATTCAGGGTGGATTTTCTTCAGGATAGATTAGTTTGGTCTCCTTGGAGTCCAAGGGACTCCAAGAGTCTCCTACAGCACCACAATTTGAAAGTATCAGTTCTTCAGTGCTCAGTTTTTTTCATGGTCCACCTCTCACATCTGTACATGACTGCTGGATAAACCATGGACCTTTGTCAGCAAAGTAATGTCTTTGCTTTTTAATATGCTGTCTAGGTTTGTCACAGCTTTTCTTCCAGGGGGCAAGTGGCTTTTAATTTCATGGTTGCAGTCACCACCTGCAGTGATTTTGGAGCCCAAGAAAATAAAGTCTGTCACTGTTTCCATTGTTTCCCCATCTATTTGCCATGAAGTGATGGGACCAGATAGCATGATCTTAGTTTTTGAATGTTGAGTTTTAAGCAAAGTTTTTCACTCTCCTCTTTCACCTTCATCAAGAGGCTCTTTAGTTCCTCTTTGCTTTTGGTCATTAGGGTGGTGTTACCTGCATAGGTGAGATTGTTGCTATTTCTTCCGGAAATCTTGATTCCAGCTTGTGCTTCATCCAGCCCAGCATTTCATATGCTGTACTCTTTTATCCATATGGGCACTTCCATGAAAGATTCCTGGTCCACATTTATAGGGGCTCCAGAACCCTTCAGCCTGAGCACTGTGGCCAACCTCCTCCCCAGTGCTGGATGCACGAGTTGTTTCCCAAGTTCTGGACTGACCTGTCCAGGTAGCTCACATCCCCTCGTGAGGGGTGACGGCCACAGTATCTGTCATTATTATCTCTTTGTAAGGTTTTGCACACAAAAATCACTTGATATTAGTGTCCAACTGACTCTATATTCTCCCAAACACAAGGAATCAAAAGAAATTAGGTTCCTTAATATCCCTGTTTAACATTATATGAAACAATCATCAGGTAGTATATTTACCCCCACCATCTTCCTATCTCACCCTCGTGT
Organism: Capricornis sumatraensis; assembly: GCF_032405125.1. Classification (NCBI taxonomy): domain Eukaryota; kingdom Metazoa; phylum Chordata; class Mammalia; order Artiodactyla; family Bovidae; genus Capricornis; species Capricornis sumatraensis. The sequence goes on from NC_091074.1 coordinate 90,993,699, forward strand.
CCCTACTCACTTGAAAAACTAGATCATTAGATTCAAGCAGAAGGAAAACCTGATTAATGTGAGGAATCGGAAATAGGGAGAAGAAAAGAAAAAGAGATCAAAGAAAAATGAAAATTTAAGTAAAAGGAAAATTTAAGCCAAAAAAATTTAAAAGGAATATGAAAGATAAAAATAAGGTAATATTGTTGGATGTATGACCAAGAAGAAGAAGCCTGCAGGAAATAAATTTAATCTCTTGCTTAAATTGATCACTAAACCACAGCTCTCAGTACAACTAACAACTTTAAAATCCCAGTCCGCAGACATGCGGTTATCCCACCCTGGTACTTGTTATGCCAAATATTACTGCTGACTTGGGGTGCTCCTGAGTCAACTGAGAGGACCACCATCATTTCCATCCCCTGCCAAGAGACACATTAGTGACTGAGGGCTGGAACGAGAGCCAGTGGCAAATATACCACAGCAGCAGGCCAAGGACTACACAAAAGAAGTCTGGTATTGAGGTTAAAATTAAATGAAATGGAAGAGAAATAAAGACAAAAGAGGATGAAAAGAACAAACACAGCATCAGAGTGGGTTCTCTCTACACATGGGGAAAGCAAACATCTGGAATTATTTGGTGCTGAGTGCCACCAAATATAAGGTTTTGTTCCCCTCTTACGATTACTTCTTAGTAACACCATACAAAGAAAAAATAAGACCTACAGGCTAAAATGAAGGAGAGTGGTTAAAGTGGGTATAACAATAACCATTACTTACACACACACACACACACACACACACACACACACACACACACACATATTTTTAAAGTAACTGAGCAGTTAACCACACAGAGAATATTCCTGACTGACTTGGAGAGACATTCATCCTAAATTCTGAAGTCAGTGAAGAAGTTGCAGAAGATATGTATAATAACATCTAACATTTTTGCAAAATTATGCCTCTACAAGCACAGGAAAAGTTTTTAAATGATTTCAAAAGAAATGGTCGCATTATGAGTGATTTTTACCTCTTTTACATTTTTCTTGCATTTTTTAATGTAATTAAAACAAAAATAACAAAAATCCCTTAAAATTCCTTAAAGTGAAAGAAAAAACACCCCCTTCCAGGTCACTCACTCTTTGTGTGTGTGTGTGTGTGTGTGTGTGCACGCTCACACACGTGCACACTCAGTCATGTCTGACTCTTTAAGCCACGGACTGCAGAGCACCAGGCTCCTCTGTCCATAGAATTTTCCAGGCAAGAATGCTGGAGTGGGTTGCCATTTCCTACTCCAAGAGATCTTCCTGACCCAGGGAATGAACTCATGTCTCTTGTTTCTCCTGCATTGGCAGATGGCTTCTTTACCACTACCACTAAGCCACTTGGGAAGCTAAATGTGTATTCAATCTACAAACAACCCCTTTCACACAGAATACAGCTTTGAGTCAGCTGTCCCACTCAGTGGAGAGGAAGTGCCACAGACACAGCCTCACTGCATCATGGTGCAAAAAACACAAGTTGTGAAGGTCAACTGAGAGAACTTGAATCCAGCATCTCTATTCACTAGTCCAGTGGCCCAGGAAAAACTACATGAAAATTTCCTGAGTTACCTTCAATTGGCTTTGTAAGTGGAATAATAAATACTACACAGGGTTGTTTCGAGGACTCTAAAGACCATGGCCCACATATGACAATATGGACTGGTGGGCCAGTTGCCATGGAGACTATGGCCCTTCTGAACAATTCTGTACAGTTTATTCTCTCATGAAACATTCTGTTCCTAATAATGCCAGACTGCCATTTCTACTGACCTCAGTCTATAATTCCTCAGATTAATTAGTGCTCAGCAGAACAATCTGGATACTGATGCTTCCTTCTAAAGCAACTGCATCTTCTACCTCCAGGAGAGAGCAGAGCAAACATCCAGAAGAGTAAAAGAGGGACGAGTGTGTCAGGGTATAAAGGCATGTTTATCCAAGTTCTTCATACTATCAATACATTGCAAGCCCAGTAGGAGCAGAAAACAGTTTCTAGGGGCATGCACTATACAAGCATGACCAAAAGAAAAGCTTGATAATTGCAAATACAGTTGCAAACTCAGCTTGACATATTATACTTTAACAGAATTTGCTCTGTAATTGGTGTCCATTTCTTAGTTTCAAAACTTTTAAGGATATCCACCAACAACTTTAATATTCATAAGTATGCCTTGAATCTATAGAAATCTGGAACGATTGAGACAGAAAATAGTGAGACGTCTGAAGCAACTATTTAGAAAAGTGCTGCTAAGAAAGGCTTTCTACAATGATGAAAATTTTTGCTTAATATCTATGCTATCTAATTCTTTTCAAACAAATATGAAAAGTTCCATACAGTCTGTAAAAACAAGACCAGGAGCTGACTGTGGATCTGAACTCCTTAGTGCAAAATTCAGACTTAAATTGAAGAAAGTAGGGAAAACCACTAGGCCATTCAGGTACAACTTAAATTAAAACCCTTAAATTAAACATTGGAACAAATAGATTCAAGGAATTAGATCTGGTAGACAGAGTACCTGAACTATGGAAGGAGGTTCCTAACACTGTACAGGAGGCAGTGATTAAGACCATCCTCAAGAAAAAGAAAATGAAAAAAGGCAAAATGGTTCACTGAGGAGGCCTTAGAAATAGCTGACAAAAAAAGAGAAGCAAAAGGAGAAATGAAAAGATACACCCATCTGAATGCAGAGATCTAAGAATACCAATTTAAGTCTGAATTTGGCAATAATGAGTTTATGATCTGAGTCACAGTAAGCTCCGGTCTTGTTTTTTGCTGACTGTATAGAGCTTCTCCATCTTTGGCTGCAAAGAATATTATCAATCTGATTTCAGTATTGAACATCTGGTAGGTCCATGTGTAGGGTCTTCTCGTTTTGTTGGAAGAGGGTGTTTACTATGACGAGTGCATTCTCTTTGCAAAACTCTGTTAACCTTTGCTTTGCTTCGTTTTATACTCCAAAGCCAAATTTGCCTGTTACTCCAGTCATCTCTTGACTTCCTACTTTTGCATTCCAGTCTCCTATAATGAAAAAGACATCTTTATGAAGACCGCTGTAGGTCTTCATAAAACCGTTCAACTTCAGCTTCTTCAGCATTACTGGTTGGGGCACAGACTTGGACTACTGTGATATTGAATGGTTTGCCTTGGAAATAAACAAAGATCATTCTGTCATTTCTGAGACTGCTCCAAGTACTGAACTTCCAGATGTTCAAGCTGGCTTTCAAAAAGGTAGAGGAACCAGGGATCAAATTGCCAACATTCACTGGATCACTGAAAAAGCAAGAGAGTTCCAGAAAAATATCTATGTCTGCTTTATTGACTATGCCAAAGCCTTTGACTGTGTGGATCACAATCAACTGTGGAAAATTGTGAAAGAGATGGGAATACAAGACCACCTGAACTGCCTCTTGAGAAACCTCTATGCAGGTCAGGAAGCAACAGTTAGAACTGGACATGGAACAACAGACTGGTTCCGAATGAGGAAAGGAGTACGTCAAGGCTATACATTGTCACTCTGCTTATTTAACTTCTATGCAGAGTACATCATGAGAAACACTGGGCTGGAGGAAGCACAAGCTGGAATCAAGATTGCCAGGAGAAATCTCAATCACCTCAGATATGCAGATGACACCACCCTTATGGCAGAAAGTGAAGAAGAGCCTCTTGAGGAAACTGGAAGAGGAGAGTAAAAAGCTGGCTTGAAGCTAAACATTCAAAAAACAGAGATCATGGCATCCGGTCCCATCACTTCATGACAAATAAATGAGGAAACAGTGGAAACAGTGTCAAACTTTATTTTGGGGGGCTCCAAAATCACTGCAGATGGTGATTCCAGCCATGAAATTAAAAGACGCTTACTCCTTGGAGGAAAATTATGACCAATCTAAACATCATATTAAAAAAGAGACAACATTTTGTCAACAAAGGTCCATTAGTCAAGGCTATGGTTTCTCCAGTGGTCATGTTATGGATGTGAGAGTTGGACTATAAAGAAAGCTGAGCACCCAGAATTGATGCTTTTGAACTGTGGTGTTGGAGAAGACTCTTGAGAGTCCCTTGGACTGCAAGGAGATCCAACCAGTCCATCCTAAAGGACATCAGACCTGGGTGTTCATTGGAAAGACTGACGTTGAAGCTGAAACTCCAATACTTTGGCCACCTGATGCGAAGAGCTGACTCATGTGAAAAGACCCTGATGCTGGGAAAGATTGAGGGCAGGAGGAGAAGGGGATGACAGAGGATGAGATGGTTAGATGGCATTACCATCACCAAACCCAATGGACATGGGTTTGGATGGACTCCGGGAGTTGGTGTTGGACAGGGAGGCCTGGCGTGCTGCCGTTCATGGGGTCACAAAGAGTCGGACATGACTGAGCAACTGAAGTGAACTGTATTTCCGACTCTTTTGTTGACTATGATGGCCACTCCATTTCTTCTTAGGGATTCTTGCCCACAGTAATAGATATAATGGTCATCTCAGTTAAACTTACCCATTCCAGGCCACTTTAGTTCACTGATTCCTAAAAGGTCAATGTTCACTCTTGCAATCTCCTGTATGACCACTTCCAATTTGCCTTGATTCATGGACCTAACATTCCAGGTTCCTATGCAGTATCACTCTTTACAGCATCGGACTTTACTTCCATCACCAGTCACATCCACAACTGGGTGTTGTTTTTGCTTTGGCTCTGTCTCTTCATTCTTTCTGGAGTTATTTCTCCACTGATCTAAAGTAGCATACTGGGGACCTACTGACCTGGGGAGTTCATCTTTCGGTATCCTATTTTTTTGCCTTTCATACTGTTCATGGGGTTCTCAAGGCAAGAATACTGGAGTGGTTTGACATTCCCTTCTCCAGTGGACCACATTCTGTCAGACCTCTCCATCATGATCCGTCCATCTTCAGTGGTCCTACAAAGCATGGCTCATAGTTTCATTGTATTAGACAAGGCTGTGGTCCATGTGATCAGACTGCGGTTTTCAGTCTCTCTGCCCTCTGATGGAGAAGGATAAGAGAGTTATGGAAGCTTCCTGATGGGAGAGACTGACTGAGCGGGAACCAGGGTTTTATTCTGATGGGCAGGGCCATGCTCAGTAAATCTTTAATTCATTCTGTCCTTATTGCCAAATTGAGACTTAAACTGAAGAAAGTAGGGAACACCACTACACCCTTCAGGTATGACCAAAAGCAAATCCCTTATTATTATACAGTTGAAGTGACAAGCAGATTCAAGGGATTAGGTCTATCTCTGTGTACTCACATGACCTCTTCTTTGGTGTGTGAAGGAAAAGAGATCTCTTCCCTCTTTTTATAAGGCCACCAGACCTATCAGATTAGTTTCCACTCTAGCTTCCCTAGTGTCTCAGAAGGTTAAGAATCTATCTATCACTCAGGAGACCTGGGTTGAATCCCTGTGTTGGGAAGATTCCCTGAAGAAGGGAATGGCATCCACTCCAGTATTCCAGCCTGGAGAATCCCAGGGTCAGAGAAACCTGAGGGACTACAGTCCATGGGTTCACATGATTCGGACATGACTGAGCAACTAACACATCAGTTCAGCTCAGTCACTCAGTCATGTCTGACTCTTTGCAATTCCATGAACTGCAGCACACCAGGCATCCTGTCCATCACCAACTCATGGAGTTTACTCAAACTCATGTCCATTGAGTCGGTGATGCCATCCAACCATCTCATCTTCTGTCATCCCCTTTTCCTCCTGCCTTCCGTCCTTCCCAGCATCAGGGTTTTTTCACATGAGTCAGCTCTTTGCATCAGGTGGCCAAAGTACTGGAGTTTCAGCTTTAACATCAGTCCTTCCATACTGATTTCCTTTAGGATGGACTGGTTGGATATCCTTGGAGTCCAAGGGACTCTCAAGAGTCTTCTCCAACACCGCAATTCAAAAGCATCAATTCTTCCGTGCTCAGCTTTCTTCAAAGTCCAACTCTCACATCCATACATGACTACTATAAAAACCATAGCCTTAACTAGATGCACCTTTGTTGGCAAAGTAATGTCTCTGCTTTTTAATATCTTGTCTAGGTTGGTCATAACTTTTCTTCCAAGGAGTAAGCGTCTTTTAATTTCAGGGCTGCAGTCACCATCTGCAGTGATTTTGGAGCCCCCCAAAATATAAAGTCTGCTACTGTTTCCACTGTTTCTCCATCTACTTGCCATGAGGTGATGGGACCAGATGCCATGATCTTTGTTTTCTGAATGTTGAGCTTTAAGCCAACTTTTTCACAAACACATAATTTAATCTTAATCATCTCTCTAAAGGGCCTATCTCCAAATACAGTCACACTAGGGGTTAGGGATTCAGCATATGAATTTGCGGCGGGTGCAGAGCAGTGACAAAATTCAATCTCTGCTCAACCTTCCATTCTTCCTTAACTAGCTTTTTTATCATGAGTTCCAATATTTCATGAGCCATATTTCCTGCCCCTTATTCATAATCTTCTAGAGGCTTAGTTTTCTGCCTTCTCTTACCACACAACCAGTTTACACCTGAGTAAGGTTTTAACCTTGCCATCAGACAACTCTGAAATTCATTGAAAGCAAAACTTATCTTTGGTCCTCAGAAATGACTTCTTTCCTCTTTAACTATGCAGAAAAGAGTCAGCACAGCAGGTCCAAGACCACTCTCCTTAGAAAGAACTGCTTGTAAAGGATAGTTTGGGAGTTTGGGATGGGCATGTACACACTGCTATATTTAAAATGGATAACCAACAAGGACCTACTATATGGCACATAGAACTCTGTTCATTGTTATGTGGTAGCCCAAATGGAAGGTGAGTTTGGGGGAGAATCGGTACATGTATATGTATAGTTGAGTTTCTTTTCCTGTTCACCTGAAACTATCACAACATTGTTAATCAGCTATCAGTTCAGTTCAGTTCAGTTGCTCAGTCGTGTCCGACTCTTTGTGACCCCATGAATTGCAGCACGCCAGGCCTCCCTGTCCATCACCAACTAGCGGAGTTCACTCAGATTCACGTCCATCGAGTCCGTGATGCCATCCAGGCATCTCATCCTCTGTTGTCCCCTTCTCCTCCTGCCCCCAATCCCTCCCAGCATCAAAGTCTTTTCCAATGAGTCAACTCTTCACATGAGGTGCCCAAAGTACTGGAGTTTCAGTTTCAGTATCATTCCTTCCAAAGAAATCCCAGGGCTGATCCCCTTCAGAATGGATTGGTTGGATCTCCTTGCAGTCCAAGGGACTCTCAAAAGTCTTCTCCAACAACACAGTTCAAAAGCATCAATTCTTCGGCGCTCAGCTTTCTTCACAGACCAACTCTCACATCCATACATGACTACTGGAAAAACCATAGCCTCGACTAGACGGACCTTTGTTGGCAAAGTAATGTCTCTGCTTTTGAATATGCTATCTAGGTTGGTTATAACTTCTCTTCCAAGGAGTAAGCATCTTTCAATTTCATGACTGCAGTCACCATCTGCAGTGACTTTGGAGCCCAAAAAAATAAAGTCTGACACTGTTTCCACTGTTTCCCCATCTACTTCCCATGGAGTGATGGGACCGGATGCCATGATCTTCATTTACTGAATGTTGAGCTTTAAGCCAACCTTTTCAATCTCCTCTTTCACTTTCATCAAGAGGCTTTTTAGTTCCTCTTCACTTTTTGCCATAAGGGTGGTATCATCTGCATATCTGAGATTATTGATATTTCTCCTGGCAATCTTGATTCCAGCTTGTGTTTCTTCCAGTCAAGCGTTTATCATGATGTACTCTGCATATAAGTTAAATAAGCAGGGCCCCAATAAAATAAAAAGTTAAAAAAAAGAATGAAAAACCTTCCAAGGGTGGCCCTTGGCTAGGGTCTGGGAACTTGGATACTGTAATAGTTCCTACCGACCTAACTGCTAAGATGGACACTCCTCTGCACAAACTGTACAAACAATGTCACTGATCCTGAACATCTGCTTTCCTTCCAAGGGTTTGAAATTTTGATACTTGCGAGACAGTGGATGACTATGCAACCAGCCTCCAAAATAAACCTTAGGCACTGAATCTCTAATGAGCTTCCCTGATGGATGACATTTCACATGTGTTGTCATAATTCTGCTGGTGAAATTACATGTTTTCTGTGACTCCTCAAGGAAAAGACTCTCAGAAGCTTGTGTCTGGTTTCCTCCAGACTTCATCCCATGCACCTTTTCCCTTTGTTGACTTTGCTTTGTGTTCTTTCCCTGCAATAAATCATAGGCATGGCGACAACTATATGCTGAATTCTGAGTCTTCCTAGTAAATTATCAAACCTGGAGGTTGTCTTGAGCAACCCCAACTTATCAAACAACAAACATTTTTATACTAAAAAACAAAAAAAAAAAAACAAAAAATAAACCTGTTCCCTATCTCTTAGAGAACAGTCACTCCAGTTATAGAAGCATTACTCCTGGAGGCAAACTAAATATTTGGAGGTTAAGCACCAAAGAAAATGAAGGGAGGATATAATCAACAAAACTTAAAAACACCAAAAACTAGAAGATAAGCACTTTTAGATTGGAAGGGCTAGCCAAGCGCCCATCACAATGGATGAAAAATTTCACACAACAGCACATCATCATAAGATTTTATTATAAAAGCATTGGAAGACAGAGGGAAATGGAACAATTCTGAAGGAAAATTATTCAGAATTCACAATTCTGAAGGAAAATTATTTCCAACCTGGAATTCTATATCCAGACAAACTATCAGTTGAGTATAACTAGTACAGTGACCAGAAATAATTTACCTCCCACACACCATTTTAAGAAGGTACTAGAGGATGTGCCGGAGAAGGCAATGGCACCCCACTCTGGTACTCTTGCCTGGAAAATCCCATGGACGGAGGAGCCTGGTAGGCTGCAGTCTATGGGGTCGCTAAGAGTCGGACACGACGGAGCGACTTCACTTTTACTTTTCACTTTCATGCATTGGAGAAGGAAATGGCGACCCACTCCAGTGTTCTTGCCTGGAGAATCCCAGGGATGGGGGAGCCTGGTGGGCTGCTGTCTCTGGGGTCACACAGAGTTGGACACGACTGAGGCGACTTAGCAGCAGCAGCAGCAGCAGCAGCAGCAGCAGATGTGCTCCCCCAAAAGCAAGGAGTTAACCAAGAAAGAGGATATAGTAAAGAGAAGATATATATAATACCAGAGAAAGAATAGAAGAATGGATGGTAAGGAAGAAAAATCCTCAGATGGTTACAAAGAAACTTAAACAAGAAAAGCAGGGGTTATTTATATCTGCCCAGATTTCTATCTCATGTAAATAACAAGAGTTAAACCTCCACAAACTCTTCAAGTAAAACAAAAGGGGAAAAAAAGAAAGAAGCGGGAGGCAAAAGCAACAGCAGCAGTCATTGTGGTATACCAATCTTCTATGTTGACAGAAATATCCAAAGCTCTTCTGAATAAGGGATAACAAGATCAGCTACGTGCTACCAATCACAACTACCAATGTTAGGTTACAACATGGTACTTGACAATGGCTGGCAATTCTCCTGATCAAAAAAATATGTTTGACAGAAGTTAGAGAACAAATGTAAATGAGAGATTCCACTGGCTTCTTTAGATAAATGCCTCTTTTTATTCAAGGACTAGAGGTAATTTATCGACAGTCACATAAGTGCTCCATTACCCAATTTAAAGGCTCCCTCAAAACTCAAGACAAGAAATTCAGAAAAGGCAAATGAACTTTAAAATCTAGTCAACAATAAACAAGGAAACAAAACCAAAACAACCACCTGCCTCCTCCTCCCCACCCCCTACCACCAAGAACTACTAGCCCAGTTCACAGAGATGTTATGGGGAGGGAGGTGGGAGGGGGGTTCATGTTTGGGAACACATGTAAGAATTAAAGATTTTAAAATTAAAAAAAAAAAAATTAAAAAATAAACTTTTAAAAAGCTGTGCTTTCCAAAAAAAAAAAAAAAAGAACTTAAATTTGATCTTTATATATTCAAAATTCATACAAGATGTCATAAGATATCAGAGCACAGAATGTAATTCTAGAAAATATTATAATGCTGAATTGATACTCAACCAGTCATACCACTAAGTGGAAAATAAGGAGAAAAGCAAATTAGAGTGGTGCAGATTTTGAATGCTTGTCCCACCCTGGTCTAGCTGAAAGGCAAAACCACAAGAAACATGCTCAGAATCATTTAAATAAAATTCCTTAAGTACAGGATTCTAAAATGTCAAACTAATACAATCTTAAAATAGCAACTATTTTTAGTGTCTTTTTATTTTTTTAATTGACCAAAGCAATTGGATTCCACTAGCAGCTAATTTTTGCCAAATTTAATTCTAACAAACTCATTTAAGTTAAAAGGCCATAAATAAAGACTAAAATATTTATACCATATTTTTGCATGCCTGCAATTCAAAAACAACAGGATCAAATTTTTTTCAGGCCGTGAATAAACATGCAATACTTTAGGCTAAAAGCATATTTTATTCCAAAATTAGGAGTGAAAATGAAGCTCAAAAGAAATGACCTCCCAGTCTTGAATTCAGTGGCATTAATATTAATGACAATCCCACTCATTTCAAAGGCATGTCCCAGAGTGTTTATATTATGAAAAATGGGTCTGGAATGTCATGTTCAGTAAATTTTAAATTGTTTAATCTGAGGTTTTGCTAGATTTGTAACAGCTGCACTTGTGTTTACAACTATAATTTACAGCGTGGCACTCTTTTACACATTTTTTTGGATATAGTTGGTACAAACATGTTGTACTGATCAATGGAAATGAGTTTGGTATCTCTCTATAGCTACAAGTTTAGTCAGAATAGTTTTGTTTTGGATTAACATTGTAAAACAAATGTATCATGGACCTTCAGAAGTTTTATGGTATTGGTTAGAGAAGGATAGGACAAAAACTTCCATTCATATACAAACATTTGGAAAATGACTCAATTTGTGTTTGTAGAATTCAAATTTTGTTTGGGGAAAAGATATACATATCAAATACACTGTGGGTCTAATTTGTTTGCTGGCATTCATTGAGGGTCTTGGGGCACATTACCAAGCAGAAACTGGTTAAGCAGTATTCAAAAATTACATTTCTTCTAATGCCTCTATTTACACAGTAGAAAGATGCAACAAAAAAGTCTGCCAAAAACTTGCTTAAGAATGCTTCAATAGGAAGCATCAGAAACCCCTGATATGGAGCTGCTGGTGCAATGGAAAGAGCACCAGACAAGAGTTAGTTTCCCGGGAAAACACTCAACAGCTTTGCCACTAAGCAACCTCATTTTCCTTCTCTGTAAACATTTCAAAGAGAAATTATTATTGAAGGTGAATGTTTGCTGCTAAAATCAGTTAACTCTTTTAGTAACTGAAAACATTATCATGCCATAAGAATTAAGACACATTTAAAAGATGTACAACAGAAGTAACCCTAGCAGTTCTTCAGCAGCTATCTTCTTTTGGGCAATCTCTCAAGAACCCCTAACCTTGGTCCAAATTAATTTTTTTGAAAAGGCTCCACTCTATTTTTCTTTTTGTTTGAATACCTGCCTTACTTTGGTATGTATGGTTTCATGGAAGTATGAAACACATTTAGTATTAGAAATGAACCAAGACCCAAAAATAGTGAAAAAAAAAAAAAAAACACAAGCTTATAAAATCAATAAACTTAAAAAAAAATCATTAGGGAAAAAGCTCTGATTTCTAAAGGGCGTATGGTATATTATTGCTCAGGATAATAACAATAAGCTTTTTTTCCTATAACTGTGAAACTCTGAACTCATCAGAGAACATAGATTACTAACTACAGCAATGTCCCCAGTAAGTATGATACATTTGTTCTGAACTACCCATTTCTTTTTCTAAGTGTCATTTCAAGATGTTCCAAAAGTTAGTAAATCACTTCATACAAAAGTCATAAATTCAAATGTCCAAAAGAGGTCAGTAAAATGAGTAAAGCAATCAGATGGGCTTGAGGCAACCAGAAGACTAAAGACTATCCAAAGAAGATGGCCAGAACTTAACTCCTGCCAGCTGCTGCCAAAAAAAAAGAAGTCAAATTTAGTATTGTCAGACTGCTTTTCAGCTAAAAGATAAGCTGAAAATAACTTTCATCTTAAATATAAGTAAAATAACTTAGTGTTTAAATGTAGGGTAATTGAGGTAGGAGATAGATGAGCCCCAGGTTGAAGAGTTTCTCCCCACCTCAATCTCTGGACAGGAACGGATATCCAGCTTGGAGCCACTATAGGTCAAGGCCACCTGAGATCACGCTGACTCAGAAAAATTTTCAGACATCATGCAAGCCATATACATCTACCATATTTGTTCTTTACAGATCTAGTTAAAATACTACTTACAAGACTAATAAGTTTAGTGACATTTTAAATGCTTCAATTATATTATAATTCATGTTAATATGTTCGTTTACTTTTTCCTATGAAAATTATTACCTTAACTTCATCAAGCAAGAGAAGTCATCTGGCCAATCACAAATGGAAGACAGTAAATGATTCCTCCTTTATCAAATATCCAAGTATGGCACAACACACTCTACAGTGCCTAACTCAAAAGAGTTGTATGTGACAGAGTTTACCAGCACTCCCCACATCTGTGCCAAATGAATACTTCCCAGCAGCTTGGAAGTTAGGCTGGCTGTATGATTCAGTTCTGGCCAAAGAAAGGAGAGCATAAATGATGTACATGCCTTTCATGCCTGGCCTCTAAAAAATCCTGTGCAGGCTTCTAAATTCTTCCCCAAAACACAAGACTGGAAGTAAAGAACTGAATCAGTGCAGCTAGAAAATGGAAGGACCCTAGAGAAACTGGGGAACCGTCAGGAAATCTGTATATAAAAATATGCACAAGAGAGAGAACTGACATACAGTGGCCTGGCACGCTTGTCACATCAAGGCGGTATATTGTCACCCTGCTTGTTTAACTTCTATGCAGAGTACATCATGCAAAATGCCAGGCTGGCTGAAGCTCAAGGTGGAATGAGGATTGCCAGGAGAAATCAATAATCTCAGATACACAGATGACACCACCCTTATGGCAGAAAATCAAGAGGAACTAAAGAGTCTCTTGGTGACAGAGGAGAGTGAAAAAGTTGGCTTAAAACTCAACATTCAGAAAACTAAAATCATGTCATCCAGTCCCATCAATTCATGGCAAATAGATGGGGAAACAATGGAAACAGTGACAGACTTTATTTTGGGGGGGGCTCCAAAATCACTGCAGATGATGACTGCAGCCATGAAATTAAAAGACATTTGCTCCTTGGAAGAAAAGCTATGACCAACCTGGACAGCATATTAAAAAGCAGAGACATTACTTTGCCAACAAAGGTCCGTCTAGTCAAAGCTATGGTTTTTCCAGTCGTCATGTATGGATGTGAGAATTCAACTATGAAGAAAGCTAAGCACTGAAGAATTGATGCTTTTGAATTGTGGCGTTGGAGAAGACTCTTGAGAGTCCCTTGGACTGCAAGGAAATCCAACCAGTCCATCCTAAAGAAAATCAGTCCTGAATATTCGTAAGAAGGACTGATGCTGAAGCTGAAACTCTTAATACTTTGGCCACCTGATGCAAAGAACTGACTCACTGGAAAAGACCCTGATGCTGGGAAAGACTGAAGGCAGGAGGAGAAGGGGACAAAAGAGAATGAGATGGTTGGATGGCGTCACTGACTCAATGGACATGAGTTAGAGCAAGCTCCGGGAGTTGGTGAAGGATAGGGAAGCCTGGCATGTTGCCGTCCATGGATTGCAAAGAGTCAGACATGACTGAGCAACTGAACTGAACTGTCACACTAGCAAAAATTAACACTTTTTATGTTAAGCCACTGAGATTTAGGATTTTGTTACCACAACTAGTATTTACTTTGACTAATACTGTGTTGAATATTTGTGAAATGAATGCCTAAGTAAATACTTAAGTGCCTCAGCCAAGTAAGAACCTAGGCATCAAAAGTGCAGAGATTCCTGTCCCTCTGAGTTGGTTGACAAATGCTTACATAATGATCTTCAATCCCATTACAGACACCATGGCTTGAATTTCAAAACATATGGGACTGTGGAAAACAACCACAAAACTACAACAAAGGCAGTCAAAACAGTTATATGAGAATACAATCTTCAAGAACTTCTGTGTACTTCAGTGTAGGCAGAAAAGCACATATCAAAAATAACCACTCAAGATTTTTAAAATCTCATCAGACTTGGAATAGAGAAAAACTTCCACAACCTGATAAAGGGCATATATGTAAATGACCTAGAACAGCCAAACAACTTTGAAAAGAACAAAGTTGGAGGACTTACATTACTTGATTTCAAGACTCATCAAAAGGTTATAGTAATCAAGGCATAGAGACATATATACAGATAAATGGAACAGGAAAAAAAAGAGTTGAGAAATAGTCACATATATATTGTGTGATTTTTGACAAGCTCCAAAATAATTCAATAGGGAAAGAATAATCTTTGATAGTATAGAAAAACTGGAAAGGTACATACAAAAATGAATCTGAACCCTTCGCTCATACAATATATAAACGTGAACTCAATATGGATCATAGACCTAAAGTGTAAGAGCTAAAACTATAAAATCTCTGAAAGAAAACATAGGAAAAAAAATCTCAGCAAACTTGGGTTAGGATAAGATTTCCTATATAGGACAGAAAAGGCACAAACTTTAAAGTAAAATAATCAATAAACTGGACTTCAACAAAATTAACTTCTTGTTCTTCAAAAGATACCATTATGAAAATAAAAAAGGAAGGCATAAACTGGGAGGAAAACATTTGCAAATCATGTATCTGACAAAGGACTTGTATTAGAAAAATATAATTTAAAATGATTGTGCAATATTACTACAAACACATTAGAAGGGCTAAAATTAAAAAGACTGACAATCCTAAGTGTTGGTGAGGATGTGGAACTGGAAACTCATATACTGCAAGTGGGAACAGAATGGTATAACCCCTTTTGAAAATAACTTAGCAATTTTTTTATTCAAGTAAGCTAGCTGACTTACAATACTGTATTAGTTTCAGGTGCACACAGTAATTTTTTTGTCTGTTACTTTTTATTTTTTTAATTATGAAAATATGATAACACACAGGAGACTTGGAAAATACAGAACAAAGTTACAGATCTACTATATATTACAATTATTTTTAAGTAGATAAATTAAGATTTTTAGTTGGAGTTTCAATATCAAACTTTCAAAAATTAACAGAATGAATATACAGAGAAGTAGAAGGATATAGTAGACCTGAAAAGTACTATGAACCAATTCAACATAATTAAGATTTATATAATTTTCACAAAACAGTAGAATAAAAATTCTATTCAAGTTCCCACAGATTATAAACTAGGAGACACTAGAACATATTCAGGGACATAAGACCAGGTTCAAAAATTTGATAGTCTAAAGGTACTGAAATCATAAGAGTCTATTCTCTTCTCACTGTGGAATTACATTAGAGATCAATATCAAAAGATTTTGAAAATAACTCACATATTTTCAAGTGTAATGTGACATTTACCAAGAGAGATCTTGACTTAGCCACTGAAAGGTTCAATAAAGTCAGAAGACTGAAAAAACACAGACAGTAATTACAGAGAAGCATTTTAATAAGAAACTAATACCAAAATGAGAAAATAATATCAAAGATACTTTAAAAATCCCATGCATTTGGAAATTAAGTGTCTACTTTCAAATGATGGGCATTATCTAAGAAGTCATAACAAGGAAATAGAAAGTATTTGTAACAGAATAAAAATGAAAAGAGAATTTACCAGAATTTGTTGCATGCAGTTGAAACTGCTCAATGTAATTAAATACAATGTGGAGTCTTGAAAAAGGTATGTATATATCCGTACACATACATACATATATATACACACACACACATATACACATACACACACAAAAGCATTTCTACTATGCTTGATAGCTACTATGCTTGATAAAGACTTGAGAAAGAACATCAAAAAAAAAAAAAGAGACAGGAAAATTGAAAAACATAAATGAGCAGTGAAAAGGAAATAGAAAAAGTGAAACCAAGTATATAAAATGAAAATATCATCATAAAGTCTAGTTGTTTTTAAACATGGCTGCTCATTAAATATGTTTATGTGGAGCTTCGGAGGAAAAAAAAGAAATATCTGAGCATTTGTATTTTTCAAAAATTTCCAAGATAATTCTGATATGCATCTGGATTTTAAAAAGTGGTTACAGGTTTTTCTATTAAATGGTAGTTTTAATGATATAAAATTATATTATTTTCTGTTGGCTAATCATGATACAATGGTACTAAGTTAATAATGGTTACATAATCACAATAGTAAAAGATGTTTTCACAATCAATAGGCAGACAAAAACAAAAGATAATTACAATTGCAAGCCATAATGGAAACATGATTAACCTAACAATATAAAATAAATACATACAATTTGGAGGGGTTAAGTAGAGTGGTGTGGTAAGCAGAAGTGCATACATGCACTTGTTTTAATCTACCCAGCCAGTCTATATCTTTTGGTTGGTGCCTTTAATCCACTTACATTTAAGATAATTGGCAGTATAATTACCATTTTCTTAATTGTTTGGGGTTTATTTTGTGTAGGTCTTTTCCTTCTCTTGTGTTTCCTGCCTAGAGAAGTTCCTTTAGCATTGTAAAGCTGGTTTGGTGGTGCTGAATTCTCTTAACTTTTGCTTGTCTGGAAAGCTTTTGACTTCTCTGTTAAATATGAATCACAGTCTTGCTGGGTAGAGTATTCTTGCTTGTAGGTTTTTCCCTTTCATCACTTTAAATAAATCATATCACTCCCTTCTGGCCTGTAGTTTCTGTTGAGAAATCATTTGATAACCTTATGGGAGTTCCCTTGTATGTTATTTATTGTTTTTCCTTTGTCGCTTTTAATATTTTATCTTTGTCTTTAATTTTAGTCAGTTTGATTACTATGTGTCTCGGTGTGTTCCTCTTTGCATTTACCCTGCTTGGAATGCTCTGCACTTCCTGGACTTGGTTGACTGTTTCCTTTCCCATGTTAGGGAAATTTTCAGCTATTATCTCTTCAAATATTTTCTAAAGTCCTTTCTCTCTGTATGCTTCTTCTGGGACCCCTATAATGTGAATATTGGTGCATTAATGTTGTCCCAGAGGTCTCTTCCACTGTCTTCATTTTTTTTTCATTCTTGTTTCTATATTCTGTTCGGTAGCAGTGACTTCCACCATTCTGTCCTCCAGGTCATGTTATCTGTTATTCTGCCTCAGCTCTTCTACTATTGATTCCTTCCAGTATATTGTTCATCTCTATTTGTTCTTTAGTTCTTCTAGGTCTTTGGCAAACACTTCTTGCATTTTTCCCATTCTGTTTCTGAGATCCTGGATCATCACCATTATACTGAATTCCTTTTCTGGAAGGTTGCCTAGATCCACTTCATTTAGTTGTTTTGGGGGTTTTATCTTCTCCTTTCATCTGGGACATAACTCTCTGCCTTCTTATCCTGATCAACTTTGTGTAATGTGGTTTCCATTCTAGCCACTGTGAAACTGTGGTTCTTCTTGCTTCTTCTGTCTGCCTTCTAGTGCATGAGGCAAAGAGCCTTGTGTAAGCTTCCTGATGAGAGGGGTGGGGTGGGAAAAACTGGGTCTTGCTCTGGTGGGCAGGGCCTTGCTCAGTAAAGCATTAATCCAATTATCTGTTGATGGATGGGATTGTGCTCCCTGTTAGCTTTTTGTTCTGAGGTGACCCAGCCCTGGGGTCTATAAGGTCCTGGTAGGGTTAATGGTGACCTCCAAGAGTCCTTAAGCCAAGGGACAGCTTCCAAGACTGCTGCTGCCAGTGCTCCCATCCCTACAGGAAGCTCCCCCAACCCACGCCTCCATAGGAGACCCTCAAACACGAGCAGGCAGGTCTGGTTCAGTCTCCTGAGGTCACTGCTCCTGTCCCTTGGACCTTGGTGCATATCAATTTTGTCTGTGCCCTCCAAGAGTTGAGTCTCTATTTCCCCCAGTCCTGTAGAAGTCCTGTAATCAAATCATGCTGGCCTTCAAGGGCTTCCCAATGCCTTTGCTGGATCCCCAGGCTGGGAAGCCTGACGTGGGACTCAGACCCCTCATAATGGTGGGAGAACTTCTCGGGTATTATTGTTCTCCAGTTTTTGAGTGGCCCACCTGGAGGGTATTGGATTTGATTTTATTGTGATTACATCCCTCCTACTGTCTTGTTGGAGCTTCTTCTTTGTCTTTGGATGCAGGATATCTCTTTCTGTTGGGTTCCAGCATCCCCCATTGTTCAACGGCTAACTGTGATTTTGTTGCTCTCCCAGGAGATAGGCACATGTCCTACTCCACCATCTGGAACCAGAAACCGCAATTTCTTAAAAAGCTAAACTTTTACCTATCCTACAATTTAGCCCTTCCACTCCTACACTTTTACCCAAGAGAAATGAAAGCTATGTTCATCCAAACACCTGAACATAAATATTCATAACAGCTTTATCTGTATAGACAAAAATTGAAAACTACCTAAACGTCCATGAAAAGGAGCCAAAAGACTGCTGTATCCAAATAACGAAATACTACTCACCAATAAAAATGAACTAGTAACACAAGCTACATGACACAGTTACCAAAACAATTATACTAAGTGAAAAAAGACCCCTCAAAAAAGAGTATGTATTATCTGAATCAATTTGTATAACATTTTACAAAATGTAAATTAGTTTATAGTGACAGAAAGCAGATTAGTGATTGCCTGGGAATGGGAGGAGAGGGTGGAGTGTGGAGTGGAACAGGTGGAGGAAAACATTGACAGAGGAGCACTAGGTAAGTTGAGGGTATGATATACACGACCATTATCTTAACTGTGGTGACAATTTCAAGGATGTATTCATATTTAAAGAGTACAATTTTATATGCTTTGACATATGTATGGAGAAAAGAAAAGATATACCCATTTGAATGCAGAGTTCCAAAGAACAGCAAGGAGAGATAAGAAAGCCTTCCTCAGTGATCAATGCAAAGAAATAGAGGAAAACAACAGAATGGGAAAGACTAGAGATCTCTTCAAGAAAATTAGAGATACCAAAGGAACATTTCATGCAAAGCTGGGCACAGTAAAGGACAGAAATGATATGAACCTAACAGAATATATTAAGAAGTATCAAAAATACACAGGACCATTCAAAAAAGATCTTAACCTCCCCAGATAAGCAGGATAGTGTGATCACTCACCTAGAGCCAGACATCCTGGAATGTGAAGTCAAGTGGGCCTTAGGAAGGATCACTACGAACAAAGCTAGTGGAGGTGATAGAGACCCTAAAAGATGATGCTGTGAAAGTGCTGAATTCAATATGCCAGCAAATTTGGAAAGCTCAGCAGTGGCCACAGGACTGGAAAAGGTCAGTTTTCATTCCAATCCCAAAGAAAGGCAATGCAAAAGAATGCTCAAACTACCACATAATTGCACTCATCTCACACGCTAGAAAAGTAATGCTCAAAATTCTCCAAGCCAGGCTTCAATAGTACGTGAACCGTGAACTTCCAGATGTTCAAGCTAGATTTAGAAAAGGCAGAGGAACCAGAGATCAAATTGCCAACATTCGTAGGATCATCGAAAAAGCAAGAGAGCTCCAGAAAAACAGCTACTTCTGCTTTATTGACTATGCCAAAGCCTTTGTGTGGATCACAACAAACTGTGGAAAATTCTTCAAGAGATGGGAATACCAGACCACCTGACCTGCCTCCTGAGATCTATATGCAGGTCAAGAAGCAACAATTAGAACTGGATATCAAACAACAGACTGGTTCCAAATAGGGAAAGGAGTACTTCAAGGCTGTATACTGTCACTCTGCTTATTTAACTTATATGCAGAGTACATCATGAGAAATGCTGGGCCGGAAGAAGCACAAGCTGGAATCAAGATTGCCAGGAGAAATATCAATAACCTCAAATATGCAGATGATACCACCCTTATGGCAGAAAGCGAAGAAGAACTAAAGAGTCACTTGATGAAAGTGAAAGAGAGTGAAAAAGTTGGCTTAAAACTCAACATTTAGAAAACTAAAATCATGGCATCTGGTCCCATCACTTCATGGCAAATAGATGGGGAAACAGTGGAAACAGTGACAAACTTTATTTTGGGGGGCTCCAAAATCACTGCAGATGGTGGCTGCAGCCATGAAATTAAAAGACGCTTACTCCTTGGAAGAAAAGTTATGACCAACCTAGATAGCATATTAAAAAGCAGAGACATTACTTTGCCAACAAAGGTCTGTCTAGTCAAAGCTATGGTATTTCCGGTAGTCATGTATGGAGGTGAGAGTTGGACTATAAAGAAAGCTGAGCACCGAAGAATTGATGCTTTTGAACTGTAGTGTTGGAGAAGACTCTTGAGAGTCCCTTGGACATTAGGGAGATCCAACCAGTCCATTCTAAAGGAAATCAGTCCTGAATATTCATTGGAAGGACTGATGATGAAGCTAAAACTCCAATACTTTGGCTACCTGATGTGAAGAAGTGACTCATGTGAAAAGACCCTGATGCTGGGAAAGACTGAAGGCAGGAAAAGAAGGGGGCGACAGAGGATGAGATGGTTGGATAGCATCGCTGACTCAATGGACATGAGTTTCAGTAAACTCTGGGAGTTGGTGATGGACAGGGAAGCATGGCATGCTGCAGCCCATGAGATTGCAAACAGCTGGACATGACTAAGCAACTGAACTGAACTGAGCTATGTATAGCTCACTGTCTATCAGTAAAACCTCAAAATAAAATGGTTTAAAAATAATGTATAGTCAGATACTCATAGCCACTGTGGCCACAAAACAACACAACCAGAGATTATTCTAATCAAGTATAAGAATATTTTCAAACACTTGTCTTATTTTAACCATTCTGTCTCAAGAAGCGATGTCTTTAATAACTCAAATAATTTCAAAATTAAACAAATTATTTTAAAATGAAAAGAACTTAGCACAGTATTAGCCATAGATTAAATGTATAGTGTACACATTTGCAGAACTAAATGGAGATACAGAATCTTTCATACAGTGAAATAAATTTCAAGCTTTTAGTATAGCTCCATACTATACTAAATGTCGATGTCCCTAAATGTGATATTAGGAAAATCACTAACAAAATTCAAGATATTTCTCATTGTACTTATCTTAATTTATATCACTCAACTTAAAAAGAAAATCATTCTTATTACAGTACTTCATATAAAAATATTTTTATGTGTGTTACTTCTAAAACTGGATGCAGTCTCAAAAAAATACCAACTCATCCAAATACTTCTCAGCAAGCAAAACGTGCACTAGCTTTGCCAATATTTTTGCATAATGACTAAGTCTAATGGTTCTGATCAGAATCAGAAGCAGGATATTTTTCTCTGCCAAACACAGTAGAAAATGCCACTTGGCATATAAAGTATCATGCTTATGACACGGATACAAGTTTACTCACTCTCAAGGCCTAAGATTACAGATACATAGATAACAGCTTCAAATAAAAGCAGAAATGAGTCTCACTAGAAATTACAAACATCTAAATGTGCATTCTAGACAGGCTTTGGTTGTAAACATTGATTTGCAAGGATAGGATAAAGAATCATCATAATTCATGTTTTACAAGGCTATGCTTGAGTACCCCAATTTCAGCAAGGCAGAGTTAAGTACAAATGATTTCTTCAAACAAGTATAAGTTTTGCAGATCATTTTGAATGTATAACCTGCATATACTGTGTATATCACATGTACAAGGAATTATAAACTATTATCACCTAGGATGCTTTTAGTTGCTAGCAAGAGAAACCTAACTTTATGAATCAAAATAAGATAAATTACGTTAAGGTAAGTTTTTGTTCATGCTGTACATTCAGTGTGTATATGGGAGGTGAAGGGAATGAGAGTGGTCTGCTTACTCACGTGTGGATCCAAGATGATAGAAGCTCTGACATTTTAGCACCTTGCATCCATAATCGCTACTTCAGGAAGAGAGACAGCCAAAAGGTCATTCATCTATAGCTAAATATTTCTACCTGGAAGTAACCTGCTTAAAACCTATCGATTAAAAGAATCACATGGCTGTGCTCAGCTGCAAATGAGGCTAAGAATTCATATTGCTGAAATGTCCATTCTACCTAAAGCAATATACAGATTCAGTGTAATCCCAATCAAAATTCAAATGGCACATTCACATAACTGAAACAAATAATTCTAAAATTTGTTGTTGTTCTTCAGTCATTCAGTTGTGTCTGACTCTTTGCAACCCCATGAAGCACACCAGGCTTCCCTGTCCTTTTCTATCTCCTGGAGTTCCCTCAAACTCATGTCCACCACTAAAGATCCTCACGAGCCAAAACAATCTGGAGGAAGAAAAACAAAGCTGGAGGTATCAAAAGTCCTGGTTTTCAACTATACTACAAAGCTAATAAAATCAAAACAGTATGGTACTGGTACAAAAACAAAGGCCAATGGAACTGAAAGTCTAGAAACAAACCAACATATACCTGAAAAATTAATTTCTGACAAAGGAACAAGCAACATACAATGGATAAAGGATAGTCTCTTTAATAAATAGGAAAATTGGAGAGTCATATGCAAAAGAATGGAACTAGACCACCATCTTATGCCATATACAAAATTAACACAAATTAAAGATTGAATGAGAGGGAGTGGCCAAGATGAACGAGTAGGAAGACCCCAAGCTCACCTTCTCCCATGGACAACTGCTGGTGAGAAAAACCTTCTGATGAGAAGATTAGCAAAAAAGACCTTCTAAAACAAAAGATACAAAGGGAAGGAGAAGTAGAGATGCAGGGTAGTCAAGACCCACACCAGATAGTCAACTCACAAATGTGAGGATAATTACAGTTGCACAGAGGTTCTCTCCAAGGAGCAAGGAGTCCAAGATACTCATCAGGCTCCCCATCTCAGGGGTCTTACACTGAGATAAGCCTCCAGAACATTTGGCTTTAAAAGTCAGAGTGGATTACTTTCAGGAGAGCCAGAGGGCTGTGTAAAATAGAGACCCCACTCCTAAAAAGCACACACAAAATCTCACACATTCTAGGACCTAGAGAAAAAGCAATCATTTGAAAGGAGCCTGGGTCAGACTCAGCTGCTGATCTTGAAAAGCTTCCCAGAGAGGTGGGAGGCAACTGGAACCCACTCTGGAAGCATAGACACTGGTGGTAGCCATTTTTGGAAGCTCATTCTACCTGGTGGACACTGGTGCTGATAAGTACCATTTTGGAATCACTCCTCTAGCTTGTAAGTGCTGAGACTCAGGCATGTCCACCAACCTGTAGGCAGCAGTACTGAGATACCTCTGGCCAAACAACTAGCAGAGCTGAGACACAACCCCCACCAGCAGACCTGCTGCCTTAAGACCATCTAAGCCCACAGAACCCTGAGATTGGCCCTGATCACCAGAGGGCACAGGATCCAGCCCAGCGCACCAATGCACCAGCAGTAGCCCTGGGACCCCCACGGCTCTACAGCCAGAGACCTCAGCATGGGGCTCCATCCCCAGGGGCCCCACTAGTGCTGGGACCAGCCAGGACCAATGGAGAGACAGTAATCCTGGGATCCCTGGGACCACTGCCCCACCTATGCAGGCTGCCACTAGCTCTTGGATCCCAGGGGCTCTACAGTCAAATACTTAACAACCCAGCCCCACCTACCAGTACACCAACATCAGGACTGGGATTCCTCCGGCCATGCAGCCAGCCATACTAGGACCCAATACCATCCACCAGTGGCTGGCAGCCTGCACACAAGGTCAGACCTGGCAATCAACTGGACCAGGGCCAGCTACTCCTGGCTACTCAGCAAGCCACAACAGAAGGACCCACACAGTCTATACAGAGGGCATCCCTAGAGTACACAGTTCTAGTGACAGGAAGGGAATGCACTGTTGAGACACACAGAACATTTCCAACAAAAGGTCCTTCTCCAAAGTTTGTAAATATAATTAACCTACCAGAGAGGTGGGAGGCAACTGAAACTCACTCTGGAAGCACAGACATTGGTGGTAGCCATATCAGTACCAGATATATGGGGCTTCCCTGGTGGCTCAGAGGTTAAACTGTCTGCCTGCAATGCGGGAGACCTGGGTTCGATCCCTGGGTCAGGAAGATCCCATGGAGAAGGAAATGGCAACCCACTCCAGTATTCTTGCCTGGAGAATCCCATGGATGGAGGAGCCTGGTAGGCTACAGGCCACGGGGTTGCAAAGAGTTGGACATGACTGGGCGACTTAACTAACTAACAAACTACATACATATAGAAATAAAAAACAGCAAATTAGGCAAAATGAGGCAACAAAGGAATATGTTCAAAACAAAGGAATAAAATGAGACCCCAGAAGAAAAGTTAAGGCATTCAACTCAATAGAAGTTCAGGCAATCTACTCAATAGAAAGTTCAAGGTAATGATTATAAAAATGTTCAAACAACTCAGGAGAAAATTGGATGAACAGATTGAGAAATTGGAAGTTTTTAACAAAGAATTGGAAAATATAAAGAAGAACTAGGTAGAGATGAAGAATACATGAAAAATACATTCAGTTCAGTTCAGTTCAGTCGCTCAGTCATGTCCAACTCTTTGTGACCCCATGAATTGCAGCACGCCAGGCCTCCCCGTCCATCACCAACTTCCGGAGTTCACTCAGACTCACATCCATCGAGTCAGTGATGCCATCCAGCCATCTCATCCTCTGTCATCCCCTTCTCCTCCTGCCCCCAATCCCTCCCAGCATCAGAGTCTTTTCCAATGAGTCGGAAGGAATCAAAAATAAATTAGAAGATACAAAGATATGGATCAGCAAGCTGAAAGAGAGTAGTGAAAATCACTGAAGCAGAATAGAAAAAAGAATAAAGAGACCTCTGGGAAAATATCAAACATACTAACATTCACATTATAGGTATCCCAGAAGAAGAGAGCAAGAAAGGACAGAGAACATATTTCAAGACACAATAGCTGAAAACTTCCCTAACCTAGGAAAGGAAACAGATATCCAGCCAGGTTCAGGAGGTACGGAGTACCAAACAGGGTCAACCAAACAACACATTATAATTAAAATGACAAAAATTAAAGAGAGACCAATAAAATCAGAAGGGAAAAAGCAACAAGTTAAGAACAAGTGAATTCCAATAAGGCTATCAGCTAACTTCAACAGAAACTCTACATGCCAGAAGGGAGTGGCACAATATATTTAAAGTGATGAAAGTGAAAAACCTACAACCAAGAATAATACTCTACCTGACAAGGCTTTCATTCAGATTTAAAGGAGAGATCAGAAGTTTTACAGGAAAGCAGCTGAGTTCAGCACCACCACACCAGCTTTCCAACAAATATTAAAGGGACTTCTCTATGCAAAAAAGGCCACAACTAGAAACATGAAAATTATAAAAGGAAACGTCTCACTGATAAGGTCAAATACACAGTAAAGGTAGTAAATCAGCCATGTATAAAGATAATAGGAAGATTAAAGACAAAAACAATTAAACACCTATATCCACAATAAGTAATTAAGAGATACAAAACACAAAAATATGTAAAACATGTCAAAAACAGTAAAAATGAAGGACTGTTTAAATGTGTTAGAGCTTAAGAGATCAGCAATTTAAAATAATCACAGACAGATTAGATGGATGGTGATGTACAGTGTGGGGAACAGAGTCAGTAATTGTGTAATATCTTTGAATGATAATATAATAACTAGACTTACGGTGATCATTTTGAAAAGTACAGAAATACTAAATCTTTATTTTGTGTAACAGGAACTAACAGGGTGTTGTAAGTCAGTTATTCTTCAAAAATAAAGAAACTCACAGAAAAAGAGACCAGGTTTGTGGTTACCAGAGGCAGGAGGTGGGGAGAAAAGGGAACTGAATGAAAGCAATCAAAAGGTACAACTTCCAGCTATAGGATAAATAAGTACAGAGAATATATCTAATAGTTTATAATTATAAACAGAGTATAACTTTTAAAATTTGCAAATCACTATGTTGTACACCTGAAACTTATAGAATATTGTACATCAACTATACTTCAAAAAAGTTATAAAAAAGGTAAATGAGTCTTAGAAATGTAATGTACAACATGATAATATAATTAACACTGTTCTGTGGTATGCAAGAAAGGTGTTATGAGAGTAAGTCCTATGATTTCTCATCACAAGGAAAAATCATTTTCTATTTTTTAATATTTTGTATCCATATGAGATGATGGATGTTCACTAAACTTACTGTGATAACCATTTCATGATGTATATAAGTCAAACCATCATGCTATACACTTTAAACTTACAGAGCACAAGATGTTAATTATATCTCAATAAACTGGAAAGGGAAAAAATTTAACACCTGAAACCATAAAGTTCTTAGAGAAAAACATAGGCAATAACTTCACTGACACTGGTCTTAGTGATTTTTTTTTTTTTTTTTGGAGTGGACTCCTAAAACAAGGGAACCAAAAGCAAAAATAAGCAATGCAGCTATATCAAACTAAAATTTTTCCCACCCTGAAGCTTCCCCATCATCAAAACAAAAAGGTAACCTACTGATTGGAAGAAGATATATGCAAATCCTATATCCAATAAGGAGTTAATATATAAAATATACAAACTCAAATTCAACATCAAAAAAACCCAAACAACCCAACTGAAAAATAGGCAGAGGATCTGCCTATTTTTCCAAAGAAGACAAACAGATGGCCAAGGATCCATGAATTGCTCGATATAATTAGTCATCAGGGCGAATCACATCCCAATTACAGCCAAATCACAACCATTATAGCAAATCACAACCGTAATGATGTACCATCTCACATGTTAGAATGGCTACTATTTAAAAAAAAAAAGAAATAACAAGTGTAGATGAGAATGTAGAGAAAAGAAAACTCTTGTGTACTGTTAGTGGGAATGTAAATTGGTACAACCATTATGACAAACACTATGAAGATTCCTCAAAAAATTGCAAGTAGAACTACCATATGATCCAGCAGTTCCATGGGGGGCTGTTTAAAATGTCCCCTAAGCATAGCACTCAAGTGCTAACTAGTATTACTAAACACAGGAAGGCTTTGATACACCTTATGGAGAAAATATATGCTTTAGGGTTACAGTGATAAGCTCTGTGGAAGGCAACTAGGTAATTGTTCAAGGTTAGGTTTTTGCACTATGGGGAATTTTATATCACTTATATGTACTACTAAATCAAAAGATAAATAATTTTATAAAAGAAAGAAAAAAGAAACTGGCAAATCTGGAGATAGGGCAGACCTCATGATTGATCCAACTCCATCCTAATCCCCTATTGACAGCAAAATAGTTCAGTCATTATGGGAGCCCCATTGTACAATATACCACCAAAAAAGAGAGTATACACTTCTCCTCTAGCAGCCCAAGTAAAAGACCTCAGATGTTTTTCAGACTGTATTTGCTTAAACTTATGCCCATCCCTAACCAATGACTGTGATCATGCAAATGTTACTAATTTAAGGCAGACTGTTTAAGACAACCAGAGTCTACCAGAGAAGCTGGTAGCAAGACTGGTATTCCCCAGAGTCTATTTAACAGTGACTTTTGAAAGAAAATCCAGGCACTGTTAGGAAGGAGAAAAGCAAGAAAAGATGCTGGGTAGGCACCCAATAAGGTCGACAATTGTGAAGCAGCAGGCAAAGAGCTGTGGAAATATAGCATACATACACAAGACAACAGTATGAGCAAGAGTGCATAAGGACCAGAAATGATCAAGCAATCAGGGCTTGGTAAGGAAATCTATGGGTACAGCACATAAATGTACAAACAGAATCAGAGAAATGGGATCCGGGTTAAGCACAAGGAGGACGTATAATGTGATTACTCTGAATAAAAAACAACAAACGAACCAGCTCCACGAGGGTGTTGGAAGTAATTAAGCTAAAGAGCCCCTCCAAATTCCCATGAAAGAAGTCAATCGGTTTAGCAATTCTGCACCTTCAAACCTGACTAGGTAAGGGATCACAGAGCCAAACTCAAATATTTAAATAATGCCTGCCCTGCATAATTGCGTGTGTATGTAAAAAACAGCAGTCTCTAACTATCTTATGGGTAGTTAGCAGAATACCTGACTCCAGACCTCAGATTATACAAAAACAGATTAAACATTAAAAATGTTACATATAACATATATTCTGTATTACAAAATCAGCATTGGGCTTCTAAAGGAAAATGAAAAAACTACAGTCCTAAAAATCTGAAAATGAAAACCATGGGATAAAGGATAATAAGAAGTATAGCCAGACAGATGTAAAATCATGCCATCTGAGGTCCTACCCACTGGATGCCATAATACTGACCACAGCACCAATTCCTTTCCTCTTCCCCTTCCCTCTTACTCCCTAACCCCACTTCCCATGATACCTATACTCGATTTTTCAAAGGCCTGAAAGAAGCAAAGAACTGTAAAGTCCAGTTCATCACTACACAAAAGCATGACATAATCTCATCAAAACCTACCTTTTGTGATTTGGAAGTGACAGTAATCCTAAAGTTTTACTTTCACAGTTCAAGAAAATGAATAAGCTAATTACTCTCACCATTTACTATCTCTTATGAAGTTAGAAGCAAAGATAATAGATCAACCTGGGTCCAATCAGAAGGGAAAAAACCTCACAGCAGTTTGAATAAGGGAAATCAAATATAAGAATTATTCACTATAACTGAGTTAACCAGGAGACTGGCTAGTCAAAAGTAAAAAGAAATCTAAAGAATATAGGAATAGCAGATATAAACAGCACCCACTACTTTCTAGTGCTAGAATTTAGTGCCCAAGAACAACACCCCCTTTGACTCTACCTACCAGGCACCCAATAAGATCTAAATCTTATTGGAGAGGAAACAACCATGGCTCACCAAATGACAGTGAAGTCTCTACGGGTGCTGCACCAGTAGAACTTGATAGAAATCCACCTTTTGTAACTTGCCAGATACCTACCCTACATGGTGCCAGGAAAACCTGGTTGCAAGGAAGTATCTCACCAGAGGCACTCTATTAAAATAAAATCACCCAAGGGGAATGATGGGGCAAGCTGCAGGCAACTAAGTGCTACTGGCCCCAGTGCACCACAGAACTGGGCACCAGAGGAGCAGCACTTGCCCAGGAGCCTGCGAGAGGAACTGCAGGTCCCAGGAGCCGGGCAGTGGGGGAGCTGAGCTCTGAGGAAGCACTCAAGCTACAGAAGCTGGACACTGAGGAAGTCATGTGGGCTGCAGGAGCGAGAGGCACTTCTCCTGACAGTACATAAAACATCACACTGATCTACTACTTGAACACAACCATGCTGACTAGATCTGATGAACAGGAAATGACAAAGTACTTTAGGTGCCTTCTTAACACACATGCCAATAAACCCCAGAGAAACTCATGGGTCACCCACCCCAGTGAAGTAAATGGGGTTTAATAGTTTGAAGCAGAAGTTAGCAAACTTCCTCTATCAAGGTCCACATAGTAAATATTTTGGGCTTTAAGGATTCTGTCATATATTCTTCTTTTTTTTCCAAACACTTAAAAATATTTTTTAAAATTCTTAGCTTACAAGTCACACAAAAACAGGTAATAGGCCAAATCAGACCCACAAGCTATAGTTTGCCAATTCTTGATCTGGAGCATGCAAGGCAAAATATAAGCTGCTCTAAAATGTACCACCTATCATGAAAAGAGGCACAGTTGTGCAGTAATTTCTTTGAATTTTGAAGACAACACATATCACATTTGCATGCACTATTTTGACTCATCTATAGAGTTATGGGTAAAGCTGCCTGCTTTGAATAGAATCAGAGCAAGAGAAGGCTCCGAAGCTCAGATCCTTCAAGGATAAAGGTTTGCTCACTTACCAAGAAAAAACTCTAACCTTCTAAGGCTCTGGCTGAGGGCCAAGAAAATACAGAAAAAGTTGTACAAAGAAGTCATAGATATCAGTTATGGCCTTGTGGTCAACTAGAGGAACAAGGATTGTAACAGTTTTACATATTTTCTATTTGTCATTATATGTGTATGTGTATATATATGTATTAATATACATTATATATATATACACACATATGTTAACAAATTTCCTTCTCTTTCCTTACCATTTTTATTTTATTGACAAGTCGTTAGAAGATGGCTTTACAATTTTGTCTTTACACAATAGAACATTCGGTGGGACTATGGGTGATTTTAGAAAGTGTTTAGAGACTCCTTTTAATTTTGGCATGAATCATAGACCACCACCCTAACCCACTGCGGGTTACTGTCTCCTGTGCAGAAGAGGACGGGAGGACTCTTCGTTCTTAGAGAGTGGAGTCAAGACTGTAAGCAAACTGGCCCTGTCCATGGTGCCCAAGGGCAACAGCGTGCTACACCTGCCGCCGTGAGTGTGCCCAGACTGCCAGCGCACAGTGGCGAAGGAGGAGCGCCACAGTGGCCTCAACCAACCGTTGATTTTACTGTTTCGAATGACGCTCCTGGAGCACAGGTTTACACATCCTGGTGTATATACATATAGCAAAGGAATTGTTGAGTCATAGAGTTAGCTCAGCTTGTAAAGAATCCGCCTGCAATGCAGGAGACCTGGTTGAATTTCTGGGTCAGGAAGCCTGTCCCCTGGAGAAGGGGTAGGCTACCTACTCCAGTATTCTTGGGCTTCCCTGGTGGCTCAGATGGTAAAGAATCTGCCTGCAATGCAGAAGACCTGGGTTCAATCCCTGGGTTGGGAATATCCCCTGGAGGAGGACATGGCAACCCACTCCATTATTCTTGCCTGGAGAATCCCCATGGACAGGCTACAGGCCTGGGGTCACAGAGACTCAGACACGGCTAAGCGACTAAGCCATGGCTGACTTTGAAATGTGACATAGTAAGCAATTAATACAATAACTCTTGGAATTGTGCGTTTGCTCATTTGGAGAAAGAAAAAAATTTCTTCACTTGTAAGAACAGCTTTATTTTGGGCAGAAATACAGTTGTTAGTTGTTATACAATCAAACAAGAGGCCTTAATAAATTTTAAAAGCACATGTTCTGACCACAATGGACTTAAATTTGGAAATCAATAATAAACACACATGAAATCCTAAAATATCTGGAAATTAAACCCACACTTCTAAATAACCAATGGCTCAAAAAAGAGATCACATAGTAAACTCAAAATATCTTGAACTGATGACAAAAACATAAACATATCAAAATTTGGGGGATGCAGCCTAAGCAGTGCTTAAAGAGAAATTTGTAACTGAACGGTTGTATTAGAAAAGAAAAAAGGTCTCAAGTCAATAACTTAAGCTCCTACCTTAGGAAACTAGAAAAAGAACAACAAACTAAACCTAGAGCAAGCGGAAGGAAAGCTATAATAAAGATTACAGTGGAAATCAATGGAAACAGAAAAACAACAGGTAAAAATCAATGAAACAAAAAGTTGGTTCTTGAAAATATCAAAACCAATCAACTTTTAGCTACACTGAGCAAGAAGAGAAAAAGATAGTAACTACCCCAATCAGAAATGAAACAGGAGGCATCATTATTGACTCTATAGGATCACTTTTATGCCAACAAATGACACAACTTAGATAATAAGGGGAAAAAATCCTAGAGAGAAGCAACTTGCCAAAACTTACTCAAGAAGAAAGAGAAAATCAAAATTGACCTGTAACATATAAAGACATTGAACTTGTCATTTAAATTTTTCTGATAAAGAAAAATTCATGAACAGATAACTTCATGGATGAATTCCACCAAATATTTAAAGAAGAAATAACACTAATCCTTTACAAACTCTTTCAGAAAATGTAAGAGGAGAGAACACTTCCCAACTCATATTAAAATGCCAGAATTACCATAAGATCAGTCAAAGACAGCACAAGAAAATTACCTGCCAATATTCCTCAAAAACACAGACACAAAATCCTAAACAAAACATTACTAAACCAAATCCAGTAACACATAAAAAGGATTATATACCACGACCAAGTGGGATTTATCCTAGGAATGCAAAGCCAGTATAACATTAAAAATTCAACTAATGTAATGAGTTATATTAATAGAGAAAGTAACTAACCACATGGTTATCTCAATAGATGCAGAAAAGCATCTAACAAAATCCAACATTTGTTCATGATAGGAATTCTCAACAATCTAGGAACAGAAGGGAAGTTCCCCAACTTTCTGAAAGGGCATTTCTAAAAAGATCACAGTGCTACCATCATTCCTATTGGTAAAAGAGTAATAAGGAAGAAAAAATCTGACTCCACATTAGACCTATGTTTTTTGCTTTAGTTAACAATGATTGAGTAGTCTGAAATATACAGGATAGCCTATTTTCAAGGCAGATCTTTAAAAGTCCACTCATATACAGATAAAAAGTTGCAGAGGAGGGAATAACATTTGTTGGAGGTTTACAACAACATCATGACCTGACCTATGTGGACAGCTGCAAGAACAAAGAATTCCTGCACCAGCAGTCTGCAACAACCAACCAACCAAGTGAGAGAGATAATTCCTAGGCAGGTTGATAAGAAGTCCAGGGGTCCCCAAGGAGAGAGGGGTCTGGAATTCTCAAGGAGGAGGAAAGGACAAACTTTTCTTCTCTCTACATTCCTTAGGATTATATGACAATAATGTATTACAAAGATCATGACATCTGGTCCCATCACTTCATGGCAAATAGTGGGGAAACAGTGGAAACAGTGTCAGACTTTATTTTGGGGGGCTCCAAAATCACTGCAGATGGTGACTGCAGCCATGAAATTAAAAGACACTTACTCCTTGGAAGAAAAGTTATGACCAACCTAGACAGCATATTGAAAAGCAGAGACAGTACTTTGCCAATAAAGGTCCATCTAGGCTATGGTTTTTCCAAAGGTCACATATGGATGTGAGAGTTGGACTATGAAGGAAGCTGAGCACCGAAGAATTGATGCTTTTGAACTGTGGTGTTGGAGAAGACTCTTGAGGGTCCCTTGGACTGCAAGGAGATCCAACCAGTCCATTCTGAAGGAGATCAGCCCTGGGATTTCTTTGGAAGGAATGATGCTAAAGCTGAAACTCCAGTACTCTGGCCACCTCATGCAAAGAGTCGACTCATTGGAAAAGACTCTGATGCTTGGGGGCAGGAGGAGAAGGGGACGACAGAGGATGAGATGGCTGGATGGCATCACTGACTCAATGGACGTGAGTCTGAGTGAACTCCGGGAGTTAGTGATGGACAGGAAGGCCTGGCATGCTGTGATTCACGGGGTCACAAAGAGTTGGACACGACTGAGCGACTGAACTGACTGATTCTGCTTGAGGACAGTCTCTGAAAAAAACCTTCTGGCTAATCCTGTAATCTTAAAATGTAAATTATGGGAGTAGGTCTAGTAAGGTCTTTACAACCACCAGACATTCTTTTGATTCACTGTAGTAACTAATTAAAAGTATATAATTCCATTGCTAATACTAGCGATGGGGCACTCTTTCTGCCCCCTTCTGATGTCTATGTCAGAAGCTTTCTCTATCTCTTTTATACTTTAATAAAACTTTACTACACAAAAGCTCTGAGTGATCAAGCCTTGTCTCTGGCCCCAGACTGAATTCTTCTCCGGAGGCCAAGAATCCCAGCGTCTTTCATGGTTCAGCAACAACATTTCACAAGGGCACCCATTCCTCAATTTGCCCTTAAAAATGCTTTGCTGTAACCCTTCAGGGAGTTTGGGACTTGGGGAGTTGTGGGGAGAAATAAGCCACCTGTCTCCTTGCATGGCCCTGCAATAAACCTTTCTGTGCTTCAGACACCGACCTTTCCATTTTGTTTGGCCTCACTGTGGATGGGGAACACAAGATTAAATGCTTTCCCCCTAAGATCAGGAACAAGTCAATAAGATCCACACTCCTTACTTCTGTTCACAACGTATTGGAGGTTCTAGGCAAAAAAAGAAATAGTTAAAGGCATCTAGATACAAAGATATATCTAGTCAATCCTAAACGAAATCAGTCTTGAATATTCATTGAAAGGACTGATGCTGAACCTCCAAAACTTTGGCCACCTCATGTGAAGAACTGATTCATTGGAAAAGACCCTGATGCTGGGAAAGATTGATGGCAGGAGGAGAAGGGGACGACAGAGGATGAGTTGGCTGGATGGCATCACTGACTCCATGGACACGAGTTTGACAAGCTCTGGGAGCTGGTGATGGACAAGAAGCCTGGTATGCTGCAGTCCATGGGGTTGCAAAGAGTCAGACATGACAGAGAGACTGAACTGAATTGAGATACAGTAAGTAAAACTGTCTATATTCTCAAATGATATGATATTGTATGTAGAAAATTCTAAGGAATTCACACAAAAAACCCTGCTTAATATAATAGTAAAGTAAGGTTGCAGGACACAAGATAAATAAACAAAAATCAATTATATTTTTGCACATTGGCAATGAACAATCCAAAAACAAAATCTGAAAAATTCTACTCACAATAGCACAAAAAAGTTAAACACTTCAAAATAAAGTTAACAAAAGAAGGGCAAGACTTGCGCACTTAAAATTACAAAACATTGCTGCTGCTGCTGCTAAGTCGCTTCAGTCGTGTCCGACTCTGTATGACCCCTTAGACGGCAGCCCATGAGGCTCCCCCGTCCCTGGGATTCTCCAGGCAAGAACACTGGAGTGGGTTGCCATTTCCTTCTCCAATGCATGAGAGTGAAAAGTGAAAGTGAAGCTGCTCAGTCGTGTCCGATTCTTAGCTAAAAGAAATGAAATGTCGTACAAAACAGAAAGACAGTCCATGTTCATGTTAAGATGGCAACAGCAATTCTCCCCCAAACAAATCTACAGATTATATGCAATTTCTATCAAAATCCATCACAACAGGCTTTTTTGGAAAAAATGACAAACTGATACAAAAATTTATATGGAAATCTAAGGAAACCAGCATAGCCTAAACAATTTTGAAAAAGAAAAAAATATCAGAAGACTTATACTACCCAATTTCAAAATTAACTACAAAGATACCATATAATCAAGACAGTGTGGTGCTGGTATGAAAAGCGGCAAAACAATGACTCAAACAGAAATGAGAGTCTAGAAATAATTTATGGTCACTTGATTTTTGACAAAGGTGCAAAGGCAATTAAATGGGAAAAGGAACTTTTTATTTTTCCTCAACAAATAATGCTGAAACAACTGGATATCCATACACACAAAAAAGATGAATTTGGACCCATACTACATACCATACACAAAAGTTAACAGAAACTGAACATAAACCTAAAGCATTCTTTTTAAAAAAAAAAACAACAACAACAAAACGATAAACTGGACTTCTTCAAAATAAAAACTTGTATTTCGAAAGACACCATGGAGAAAATGAAAAGACAAGCAACAGGCTGAGTAATAAATTATTTACTGAAATAATTTATAAAACATATATTGGGCTTGTACCCAGAATACACAAAGAATGTGTATAGCCCAATAAGAAGGCAAACCAATCCAAAAAATGGACAAATGATTTCAGTAGACATTTCAAAAACAACATAGGAACAGTATATAACTACATGAAAATATGTTCAACATCATTAGCCAATAGAGAAAGGCAAATTAAAACTAATATGAGATACTACTTCATACTAAGATGGCTATGAAAAAAGATGCAATAACAAGTCAAGATATGGAAAAATTGAAACTCTCACACAATGCTTGTGGGAACATGATATGGTATGGCCATACTGTAAAACAGTTTAGCTGTTTCTTAAAAAATTAAAACTTGAAACTACTACACAACCCAGTAACTTCCTCATGGGTATTTATCCAAGAAAAATGAGAGCGTATGTCCACACAAAGACTTGCACATGAATGAAAACAGCAGCATTATTCATCATAGCCAAAAAGTGAAAACAGCTGATGTCCATCAACTGATGAATGGATAAAGAAAACGTAGTATAGTCACACAATGGTTATTTATCAATAAACAGGAGCAAACTATGGATACATGCTACAACATGGATGAATCTCAAAACCATTACGCTAAATGAAGCCAGGCATAAGACAGCACTTATTTCATAAATCCATCTCCATAAAAGGCTAATTGATAGTGATAGAAAGCAAATCAATGAGGCTAAAGCCATCACCAGGTCTGAGTACAAAACCTGCAGAGGCAAACTTATTAAGGTAATGTAAAATTTCCAAAACTGAATTGCTGTGATCACTGCACAATCTCAAAAATCTTCTAAATTTACTAAAAATCACTTAATTATTTAGAAAAGAGGATACAGTTTCCAAAAGGTGATTTTTATATGAACTCTGCTTTCCTGTTATTAGAGATATGGTCAGTTTTCATTCCAATCCCAAAGAAAGGCAATGCCAAAGAATGCTCAAACTACCCGCACAATTGCACTCACCTCACATGCTAGTAAAGTAATGCTCAAAATTCTCCAAGCCAGGCTTCAGCAATACGGGAACCGTGAACTTCCTGATGTTCAAGATGGTTTTAGAAAAGGCAGAAGAACCAGAGATCAAATTGCCAATATCCGCTGGATCATGGAAAAAGCAAAAGAGTTCCAGAAAACCATCTATTTCTGCTTTATTGACCATGCCAAAGCCTTTGACTGTGTGGATCACAATCAACTATGGAAAATTCTTTAAGAGATGGGCATACCAGACCACCTGACCTGCCTCTTGAGAAATCTGTATGCAGGTCAGGAAGCAACAGTTAGACCTGGACATGGAACAACGGACTGGTTTCAAACAGGAAAAGGAGTACGTCAAGGCTGTATATTGTCACCCTGCTTATTTAACTTCTATGCAGAGTACATCATGAGAAAAGTTGGGTTGGAGGAAGCACAAGCTGGAATCAAGATTGCCAGGAGATATATCAATAACCTCAGATATGCAGATGACATCACCCTTATGGCAGAAAGTGAAGAGGAACTAAAAAGCCTCTTGACGAAAGTGAAAGAGGAGAGTGAAAGAGTTGGCTTAAAGCTCAACATTCAGAAAACGAAGATCATGGCATCTGGTCCCATCAGTTCATGGCAAATAGATGGGGAAACAGTGGAAACAGTGTCAGACTTTACTTTGGGGGGCTCCAAAATCATTGCAGGTGGTGACTGCAGCCATGAAATTAAAAGACGCTTACTCCTTGGAAGAAAAGTTATGACCAACCTAGATAGCATACTCAAAAGCAGAGACATTACTTTGCCAACAAAGGTGCATCTAGTCAAGGCTATGGTTTTTCCTGTGGTCATGTGTGGATGTGAGAGTTGGACTGTGAAGAAGGCTGAGTGCCGAAGAATTGATGCTTTTGAACTGTGGTGTTGGAGAAGACTCTTGAGAGTCCCTTGGACTGCAAGGAGATTCAACCAGTCCATTCTGAAGGAGATCAGTCCTGGGATTTCTTTGCAAGGAATGATGCTAATGCTGAAACTCCAGTACTTTGGCCACCTCATGAGAAGAGCTGACTCAATGGAAAAGACTGATGCTGGGAGGGATTGGGGGCAGGAGGAAAAGGGGACCACAGAGATGAGATGGCTGGGTGGCATCAGACTCGATGGACGTGAGTCTGAGTGGACTCCAGAGTTGGTGATGGACAGGGAGGTCTGGTGTGCTGCGATTCATGGGGTCACAAAGAGTCGGACACACGACTGCGCGACTGAACTGAACTGAACAGGAAGATTGTAGATGTTCCTATCTTAACAGGGAAATGTTTTCTACACACTCAACAGAGTTTATTGAAGAGCCTAAGAGAATGAATGGACCAGGTAACTCTGCAAAGTCTCTTCAAAAATTAGTCCGAAAATGTCTCTTTTTTGTGTGTGTTTCATGGGGTAGTGATAGGCTTGTTACCATTATTACATGGGTTTGGGCTATCTTTTTAAGGTAAACGTTTTTGCCGTTACAGCTACAAACAAAGTAAAATAAAGATATATAAAAATAGAGATCTGTATCTTTCATGTTCTTAAAAAAGAAAGTCCAAAAAAAGTGTAATATTTAGTAGAAAATTTTAAATGCTCAAGATTTGCCTTTTTATCTATTTTATCTATTATCTGATGAACTTTTAAAGTTTTTCCTTCTCTACTTCCACTGCATTTTTATTAAAACACTCGCAAAGTCAATGCACTTCTTTTATAGATGTTCTTTCATACTAAAAGGTCAGTCTTTCAAGATCTATGAACAAAAACAGAAAATGTACATACCCCAGTCTAAAATAAAATTGAATAAATCCATTTGGCGGGGGATCAAGATGGCAGAATAAGAGGACTTGCAGGTCACCTTCTCCCATAAATACGGCAAAAATACATCTATATGTGGAACAATTCTCAAGGAAAACTAACTGGAAACTGGCAGAAGAACTCCTATAAAATCAAAACTATAATAAAGAGACACATAATCAGGCAGGACAGAAAGAAGAGTAATAGGTTAGATCTATGCCCCTGGGAGGGGACTAAAAGGAAAAGGGAGATCACATAAGCAGACACTTATCCTGTGAAAGTGAGTGAGTCAAGCCACAGAACGGGTGCCCCAGTCCTGGGGACCTATATGGATGAGACAAGCCCCCTTGGCTGCTACTAGGACAGATAGAAAGACTAAAGAAGTCAAGACTCCTCTAGTAAGAGGTGCATAGGTATTGCCTCACCACTAGACAGGGAGGAGGGAGGTCTGTCTTAGAGGCTGCTCCCTTGCCACATTCCCCAATCTACTCTGAGAAAAATCCCTGCCCCTTCTCTGTCCATGTCACAGCTTGGCCCTGGCTTCAGAGTAGCCAGGACCTGGGGAAAGACTCAATCTAGGGACACAGAGGTGACAAGAGAGTCTAGGGTGTGGGCCTGGTAAGGCAGCAGTAGCCACTGTTGACGCTTACTTACAGTACCACAGTGCCACTGGGGAAGTCCAATCATCTCAACAGATGCAGAAAAACCATTTGACAAATTTCAACATTCATTCATGATAAAAAATTGGATATGGTGGGACTATATCTCAACATAACAAGAGACATTTATGACAAATCCACCCAACCATCAAATGAAATTAAAAGTTTCAACTTTTTTCAGTTGAAACCCTTTCAGCTAAATTAAAAATCCAGACAAAGATGCCCACTCTTGTCATTTCCACTGGCAGTCCTAGCCACAGCAATAAGATAAGAAAAATAAATAAAAGGTATCCAAATTGGAAGGAAACAAGTAAAACTGTCACTCTTTGCAGATGACATGAGACTGTACAGAGAACCTTAGAGTTTCCACCCAAAACTATAAGAATAAATGAAATCAGCAAGACTGCAGGATACAAGATTAATATATAGAAATCTGTTGTATTAATAAATCTGTTACACTAATAATGAAACATCAGAAAAAGTAAAACAATAAATATATTTAAAATTGCACCCCAAAAAATAAACATAAGAATAAACTTACAAAGGAAGTAAAAAACTTATACTCCAAAAATTATAAAACAATGATGAAGATAACTCATGTGCTTGGACTACATGAATTAAAATTATTAAAGTGCCCATACTATCCAAAGCAATCTACAGATTTAATGTAATCCCGATCAAAATACTCCTTATGTTTTTCACAGGATGAAAACAAATAATCCTAAAATTATATGGAACCACAAAAGAAACCTTAATTGCCAAAGTGTCCTGAGGAAAAAACAGTAAAGCTGGAGGTACAACCCTCCTTGACTTCAGACTATAATGCAAAGCCACAGTAATCAAAACAGCATGGTATTGTCAGAAAAACAGACACATAGATCAATGAAACAGAATACAAGCCCCAGACAAATCCATGCACCAATGGTCAATTACTCTATGACAAAGGAGGCAAGAATATACAATAGAGAAATGATAGTCTCTTGAATAACTGGTGTTAGGAAACCTGTACAACCATATGTAGAACAATGAGATTAGGATATTTCCTCACATCACATACAAAAATAAACTCAAAATGGTTTAAATCTTTATGACCTGAAACCATAAAACTCCCCAAACAGAACAGAGGTAGAACAGTTTTACACAAATATAGCAGTATTTTCTTAGATCAGTCTTCTACAGAAAAATAAATAAAAGCAAAAACAAACAAATGGGCCTCCATCACCTCCATTAGCTTTATTGGTAGTAATGCTTCCTAAGGCCCACTTGATATCACACTCCAGGATGTATGGCTCTAGGTTAGTGACCACACACCATCACGGTTATCCAGGTCATTAAGACCTTTTTTGTATATCTCTTCTGTATATTCTTGCGACTTCTTAATCTCTTTTGCTTCAGTGAGCTCCTTGCCATTTCTGTCTCTTCTCATGCCCATCTTTGCATGAAATGTTCCCTTGATATCTCCAATTTCCTTGAAAAGATTTCTAGTCTTTCCTATT
This sequence comes from Capricornis sumatraensis, assembly GCF_032405125.1. NCBI lineage: Eukaryota > Metazoa > Chordata > Mammalia > Artiodactyla > Bovidae > Capricornis > Capricornis sumatraensis. Next base: position 91,034,075 of record NC_091074.1, read on the forward strand.
CTATTGTTTTCCTCTACTTCTTTGCATTGTTCAATTAAGACGACTTTCTTATTTCTCGCTCCTCTCCTCTGGAACTCTGGATTCAGTTTGGTATATTTTTCCCTTTCTCCTTTGTTTTTTTTGCTTCTCTAATTTTCTCAGCTATTTGCAAAGCCTCCTCAGACAACCACTTTGCCTTTCTGCATTCCTTTTCTTTGCAATGGTCTTCATCACAGCCTCTTGTACAACGTTATGAACATAATTCTTTGGGCACTCATCTACCAGAACTAATCTCTTGAATCTATTTGTCTATTTGATTTAGGTCATGCCTGAATGACCTAGTGGTTTTCCCTACCTTCTTCAATTTCAGCCTGAATTTTGCAATAAAGAGACCACGATCTGAGCCAGTCAGCTCCAGGTCTTTTTGCTGACTGTATAGAGCATCTCTATCTTTGGAGGCAAATAATATAATCAATCTGATTTCAATATTGACCATTTGGTGTTGTCCATGTGAGAGTCATCTCTTGTGTTGCTGGAAAACGGTTTTTGCTATCATTAGTGTATTCTCTCGACAAAACTCTGTTAGCCTTTTCCCTGCTTCATATTGTACTCCAAGGCCAATTCTGCCTGTTACTCCAGGTATCTCTTGACTTCCTACTTTTGCATTCCAACTTTCTATGATGAAAAGAACATCCATTTTATTTTTTCTGGTGTAAATTCTAGAAGTCTTCATAGAGCCATTCAACTTCAGCTTCTTCAGCATTAGTAGCTGGGGTACAGACTTGGATTACTGTGATGCTGAATGGCTTGCTCTGGGAACAAATTGAGATTGCTCTGTCATTTTTAAGACTGCACCCAAGTATTGCATTTTGGACTCTTTTGTTGACTATGAGGGTTACTCTATTTCTTCTAAGGGATTATTTTCCACAGTAGTCAATATAATGGCCATCTGAATTAAATTTTCCCATTCCCATCCATTTTAGTTCACTGATTTCTAAAATGTCGTTTTTCACTCTTGCCATCTCCTGCTAGACCACATCCAATTTACCCTGATTCATGGACCTAACATTCCAGGTTCCTATGCAATATTGTTCTCTACAGCATCAGATTTTACTTTTACCACCAGATACATCCACAACTGAGGGTCATTTCCACTCTGACCCAGCTCTCTTTCTAGCGCTATCTCTCCACTCCTCCCCAGTAGCACACTGGACACCTACAAACCTGGAGTGTCATTAAAGGACTGAAACAGTATGGACCAACAGAAGCAGAAGATATTAAGAAGAGGTGGCAAGAATGCACAGGAGAACTATACAGAAAAGATCTTCATGACCCAGATAATCATGATGGTGTGATCACTCACCTAGAGCCAGACATCCTGGAGTGCAAAGTCAAGTGAGCCTTAGAAAGCATCACTATGAACAAAGCTAGTGGAGGTGATGGAACTGCAGTTGAGCCATTTCAAATCCTAAAAGATGATGCTATTAAAATGCTGCACTCAATATGCCCAGCAAATTTGGAAAACTCAGCAGTGGCCACAGGACTGGAAAAGGTCAGTTTTCATTCCAGTCCCAAAGAAAGGCAATGCCAAAGAATGTTTAAACTACTGCACAATTGCACTCATCTCACACACTAGCAAAGGAATGCTCAAAATTCTCCAAGCCAGGCTTCAACAGTACATGAACCTTGAACTTCCAGATGTTCAAGCTGGATTTAGAAAAGGCAGAGGAACCAGAGATCAAATAGCCAACATAAACTGGATCACTGAAAAAGCAATAGAATTCCAAAAAAGCATCTACTTCTGCTTCACTGAGTATGCTAAAGCCTTTAACTGTGTGGATCACAACAAACTGTGGAAAATTCTTCAAGAGATGGGAATACCAGACCACCTTACCCGCCTCTTGAGAAGTCTCTATGTAGGTCAAGAAGCTACAGTTATAACTGGACATGTAACAGTGGATTGGTTCCAAACTGGGAAAGGAGTATGTCAAGGCTGTATATCGTCACCTTGCTTACTTAACTTATATGCACAGCACATCATGCAAAGTGCTGGACTTGATGAAGTACAAGCTGGAATCATGATGCTGGGAGAAATATCAACAACCTCAGATATGTAGACGACACCACCCTTATGGCAGAAAGTGAAAAGGATCTAAAGAGCCTCCTGATGAAACCGAAGGAGAAGAGAGAAAAAGCTGGCTGAAAACTCAATATTCAAAAAACAAATATCATGGCATCCAGTCTCATCATTTCATGGCAAATACGTGAGAAAACAATGAAACAGTGACAGCCTTTATTTTCTTGGGCTCCAAAATCACTGCAGATGGTGTCTGTAGCCATGAAATTAAAATACACTGTTCCTTGGAAGAAAAGCTATGACAAACCTAGGTGACATATTAAAAAGCAGAGACATTACTTTACCGACAAAGGTCCATATAGTCAAAGCTACGGTTGTTCCAATAGTCATGTATGGATGTGAGTTGGACCATTAGGAAAGCTGAAAGCCGAAGAATTGATGCTTCTGAACTGTGGTGTTGGAGAAGACTCTTGAGAGTCCCTTGGACTGCAAGGAGATCGAACCAGTGAATCCTGAAGGAAATCAGTCCTGAATATTCATTGGGAGAATTGACGCTGATGATGAAAATCCAATACTTTGGCCATGTGGTGTGAAGAACTGGCTCTTTGGAAAAGATCCTGGTGCTGGGAAAGATTGAAGGAAGGAGGAGAAGAGGATGACAGAGGATGAGATGGTTGGACAGCATCACTGACTTGATGGGCATGAGTTTGAGCAAGCTCCAGGAGTTGGTCATGGATAGGGAAGCCTAGTGTGCAGCAATCCATGAAGTTGCAAAGAGTCAGACACAACAGACCAACTGAACTGAATCAACCTGGGTGGATTCATCTTTCAGTGTCATATCTTATTCCTTTTCATACTGTTCATAGGGTTCTCAAGGCAAGAATACTGGAGTGGTTTGCCATTCTCTTCTCCAAAATGGCACCCAATTAAACTTTAACACTGTTGCACAACAAAGGAAACCATCAAGAAAACAAAACCACAACTTACAGAATGCGAGAAAATATTTGCAAATTATGCAAATAACAAGAGGTAAATGTACAGAGGTCATACCACTTAACATCAAAAACTAAACAACCCAATGGAAATACGGGCAGAAGACCTGAATAAACATCTTTCCAAAGAAGACATACAGATGACTAACAGGCACATGAAAAGATGCTCAACATCACTAATTATAAAAAATGCATATCAAAACCACAAGAGATATCACCTCATACCTATCAGAAAAGCCTTTATCAAAAAGTCTACAAATAACAAATGTTGTCAGGGATGTGAAGAAAAGGGAACCTTCCTTCACTATTAGTAGAAATATAACCTGGTGCCAACCACTATGAAAAACAGTATGGAGGCTCCTTAAAAAACTAAGAATAGAACTACCATATGATTCACTCTGTGTATGTTTCTGGAAAAAACAAAAATACTAATTTGAAAAGGTACCTGCACCCCAATGTTGATAGCAGCACTATTTATAATAGCTGAGATACAAAAACAACCCAAGTACACAATCAAGAGATGACTGGATTAAGATGTGGATTATACAGAAACAATGTAATATTCAGTTCAGTTCAGTTGCTCAGTTGTGTCCGATTCTTTGCCACCCCATGAATCGCAGCACGCCAGGCCTCCCTGTCCATCACCAACTCCCAGAGTTCACTCAAACTCATGTCCATAGAGTCGGTGATGCCATCCAGCCATCTCATCCTCTGTCGTCCCCTTCTCCTCCTGCCCCCAATCCCTCCCAGCATCAGGGTCTTTTCCAATGAGTCAACTCTTCACGTGAGGTGGCCAAAGTATTGGACTTTCAGCCTCAGCATCATTCCTTCCAAAGAACACCCAGGGCTGATCTCCTTCAGAATGGACTGGTTGGATCTCCTTGCCATCCAAGGGACTCTCAAGAGTCTTCTCCAACACCACAGTTCAAAAGCATCAATTCTTCAGCACTCAGCTTTCTTCACAGTCCAACTCTCACATCCATACATGACCACAGGAAAAACCATAGCCTTGACTAGACAGACCTTTGTTGGCAAAGTAATGTCTCTGCTTTTGAATAGGCTGTCTAGGTTGGTCATAACTTTCCTTCCAAGGAGTAAGCGTCTTTTAATTTCATGGCTGCAATCGCGATCTGTAGTGATTCTGAAGCCCCCAAAAATAAAGTCTGACACTGTTTCCATTGTTTCCCCATCTATTTCCCATGAGGTAATGGGCCCGGATGCCATAATCTTTGTTTTCTTAATGTTGAGCTTTAAGCCAATTTTTTCACTCTCCTCTTTCATCAAGAGGCATTTTAGTTCCTCTTCACTTTCTGCCATAAGGGTGATGTTATCTGCATATCTGAGGTTATTGATATTTCTCCCGGCAATCTTGATTCCAGCTTGTGCTTCTTCCAGCTCATTTCTCATGATGTACTCTGCATAGAAGTTAAATAAGCAGGGTGACAATATACAGCCTTGACATACTCCTTTTCCTGTTTGGAACCAGTCTGTTGTTCCATGTCCAGTTCTAACTGTTGCTTCCTGACCTGCATACAGGTTTCTCAAGAGGCAGGTCAGGTGGTCTGTTATTCCCATCTCTTTCAGAATTTTCCACAGTTTATTGTGATCCACACAGTCAAAGTAAGCCATAAAAAATAATGAAGTTTGTAGCAACATGGATGAACCTGGAAGATATTATGCTTAGTGAAATAAATGAGACAGAAGAAAAAAATACTGTATTGTATCACTTATATGTGGAATCTTAAAAAATAATAAAAATGAAGGTATAGGCAATACAGAAAAAGACTCATAGATACAGAAAAAGACTCACAGATATAGAAAACAAATCTGTGGTTACCAAAGCAGAGAAGGAAAGGGGGGAGGGGCAAACTAAGAGTATGGGATTAACAGATACAAACCACTACATATAAAATAGACAAGCAACTATACTGTATAGTACATGAAATTATTCCCATTATCTTATAATACCTATAATGGAGTACAATCTGCAAAAACACTGTAACTTGAAACTAACACAATATTGTAAATTGACTATACTTCAATTTTAAAATAATAATAATACATTTGATGCTGATTTCCAGGCTGACTTGAGGTTCCACCACTACCAACCTGAAACTGCCACAGATGTGAGGTTTCCTAGGCTGTCTATGTGGCCTGGACAATCAATCCAACTTTTTACTGGCCAGGCTGGCCTACCTTTAACTGGTTTTCATAAATACAAAATTTGTATAATTGTTACTGGAACCACTTGGTGAAATATGGAACTAGTTAAAAGTACCATTTATTATTAAATGTACACGCACAGTTTCACATACAAGCAGCACCACATCTTTCACATTCAGCTAATCAATCAAGTTAATGTTTTTATTACAGAATAGAAAACTCAGATCTTCCAAAATCATGTATGCTTAGTAAGTGTTTTCCAAGCAATCAAGAAGTACATGACTAAATAATGAAAAGGGTGAATTAAAATATATAATATACCAAGGCATAATTAACTCAATTTTAAAGAAGCAGGATCTAACTTTTACTCTGCTGGAAAGAGGCCTTGATATAACTAGGAAAAGCAAATTCTTTTCTGATGCAGTCTTTCTTGTACACATATGAATAACGTATATGAGGGCTTACTTCCCTGCGAATCTAGTGCAGTATATTAGATTGAAATAGCATTTTAAGTTTAATGGATAAACTCACAATGATTGTTTTCTATCAAAGTTTTTGTACAAGTAATCCCAACAGGTGGTATGAATTCTATCTACCATTTGTAACAATCTTTCCTCTCCTCCTGAGGAAAGTAATGAAAAAATGTTTTGAGCTGCACACCACTAAAGGTGAGTGACATCCGGAAAGAACTGAATATTGGTGGCCCAAAAGTGCCCTACTAATGTAATAAATAAGTCAACCATATCTCAGTTATGATGCATTAAATGGGAAAAGGGTTAGAATGAAACCAGGAGCCCAAGAGCTTTCCAACAATTTCAGATTACGACAAACACAGCAGCACATACAGGTCTTTGCTGGAAAATTCCTGCCTTTCCTTGACATTCTGGTCCCAAATTTCCTGTTTTTAAAACTCCAAATCTTTTTTCCCTCTCCGGACTTTTCCAGCCCATGCAACATGACCATAGAGGGTTCATGTTGTAAACGCGTCCAAGAAAAAAATTACCGAAAAAGCAAGCTAAACAAACCTCCCCACCTCTCCAAAACAAAAACAAAAACACCTCCCAAAGGCTTTGGACGCTATTTGGCCTGCCATTCCAAAATGTTTCTGGGAAATGATCGCCCATCAGAACCCTCCTCTCCTCCTAAGATGCAAAGCTGGAAAAGGAGGAAGGGTAACAAACCGCCCCGGGCTCCTCTAGTTGGGCCCCCACCACCCAGCACTCTGGGGGCGGGGGGCGGTGCGGCGAGCAGGCGGCCAGCTTTAAAGGGTGATGAATTTTAAATGGCGAGCTTTTCACAGCGCCCAAGGATCCAGGGCAAAGAAAGTCACCTTTGCTCCTGTCCTTTTAAGAAGACCTAGCTGCCTCCGCTTAATGAACAGAAAGAAGCAAAACGGCAACCCCCAGTTCCCACAGCTCTGGGGTGGCTCCCTTCCGCTCGACCCCTCGGTCGGCTCCACCCCCCGAGCCTGCCCCGCCCTCTAGCCACACCCCTCGCCTGTGGCCCCGCCCCCCAGGGTTGGCCCCACCTCAAACCCCTATCCACTTCGCAGCCCCTCTCACCGCCCGAGCCCTGCTCACTCACCTAGATGCGGTGCGCGCAGCGGACGTTCTCGCGAGTCTTTCCCCCCTACCCCAACCCACACCCTCAAGCTGACGTGTTGGCCAGACCCCCGAGGGAGGCAGACGCCTTCACTCGCGCTCTGCGGCCTCTCTCTTACCGGTGGTCCGCGCCAGAGCAACTTCAGCAGTTTGGGCAGTGGCGGAAAGGCTGCCAACCGCCCGGGTTCTGTGGCTTGAAAATTTGACTTTGCTTCGTATTCGTTTTTGTGTTTTGTTTTCACTTTTTTGGAATTTTCCCGCGACTACACGGCAGCTGAGCCGCGCGCGCACGTATTCGCAGTGCACTCTGGGGCTTGGCCAGCGACCCTACCCTACACCCCGGCGGCGTCGCGGGAAAATTCCGACGAATCTTGTGCTCGTGGGGCGGGACGCGGGCCCAGGCTCGGCCGGAAGTCGGTCCGTTGGGGCGGGCCTAGGCGAGGGGTCCTACTGAGGCTGCCTTAGTTGTTCCTGAGCACTAAGCTGGTGTCGCGGGCTTCAAGTAGACCGCAGGAAGGACCTGAAGGGGAAAACCCCTGGGTTTTTAAATAGGTTGTTGCTTAATTTCAAGATTCTGTTCAAAATGCAGAAAATTTTTAAAAGAAAAATTGAGTCTTTGTCAGGAATGTAAAACCACTAAACAAAGCCTACAATATTATTTTCTAGGTATAGTCACATAAAAAAGGGAATCTTTCTTTGGATCCCTCACCCCAGTAAAATCAGTTCCATACAGTGTTTGATTGGGTTCAAATCAGTTCTACGCTGCATTTAAACCACTTAAATGGAAGACATCTTTTTTAAAAAAAAACAAGCTTCCATTTTTGTCGTTAGTATTAGCGTGTCTTGGTGGATTTTTAATTCTTGAACCTAGTAATGCATGAAGTTTTTTCATAGATGTTTAAGTTGTTGAAAAAAAATTTTTTGAGGAAACATTAAGATTTAACTTTTTTTTTAATCTATGACTTACAATTGTAAAATTACAATTTTACAGGTGCTTTCAAAAAACAAGGCAAGTTACGCACATAATAAAAATAACCAGGCACCTTTGGCCTTCTTTGATGAAGGAATACCCACTTTACCAAATAAATTGGATTCAAGGATTAGATAATCTATTAAATTTGTAAGTAAGGAAGTTAGTGTGTTGGATAATGGTAACAAAAAAAAATTTTTTTTTTAATTAAAAGTGAAGGCCCTCAGTCGTGCCCGACTCTTTGCAACCCCGTGGACTGTAACCTACCAGGATCCTCAGTCCATGGGATTTTCCAGGCAAGAATACTGGAGTGGGTTGCCATTTCCTTCTCCAGGGGATCTTCCCGACCCAGGGATCAAACCTGGGTCTTCCGTATTGTAGGCAGACGCTTTACCGTCTGAGCTACCAGGGAGGCCTAAAAGACTCAATCAAGGAGCTACAAAAGGACCCCTATCTACAATTTGGGACAGCAAGAACTGTAGCTGTATCAAGGAATGAGATGTTAAACATATTCTTGAAAATATTCTCTGCCAGCTAAAAAGGTCTGTGTTTGTTTGATGTGTGCCTAGTTCAATGTAGGCAGATCCACAGCAGTGGAGAGCTACATACTTGAGTGACATTCATCATGGCCCCTTGCCCTTAGGAAGAAAGTCATTTTTGTGGTGACATATGTGAGCAAGTTTAAGTTTGTTTACCAGCAAAGGAAGCAACTAAACTGTGTATTTCTTTAGAGAAAATATGTTCTGTTACTGAAGAAAGCTGACCGCCGAAGAATTGATGCTTTTGAACTGTGGTGCTGGAGAAGACTCTTGAGAGTCCCTTGGACTGCAAGGAGATCCAACCAGTCCATTCTAAAGGAGATCCGTCCTGGGTGTTCTTTGGAAGGAATGATGCTAAAGCTGAAACTCCAGTACTTTGGCCACCTCATGCGAAGAGTTGACTCATTGGAAAAGACCCTGATGCTGGGAGGGATTGGGGGCAGGAGGAGAAGGGGACGACAGAGGATGAGATGGCTGGATGGCATCACCGACTCGGTGGACATGAGTCTGAGTGAACTCCGGGAGTTGGTGATGGACAGGGAGGCCTGGTGTGCTGCAATTCATGGGGTCACAAAGAGTCGGACACGACTGAGTGACTGAACTGAACTGAGGGTTAATTCAGGTCCTGCCGTATTATAGTTTTGTGTTGTACTGTGCTAAATTGCTTCAGTTGTGTCCGACTCTTGACCCTATGGGCCATATCCCAGCAGGCTCCTCTGTTCATAGGATTCTGTAGACAAGAACACTGGAGTCCGTTACCATGCTCTTCTTCAGGGGATCTTCCTGACCCAGGAACAGAACTAGCATCTCTTCAGTTCCGTTCAGTCACTCAGTCGTGTCTGACTCTTTGAGACCCCATGAACCTCAGCAGGCCAGGCCTCCCTGTCCATCACCAACTCCCGGAGTCCACCCAAAACCATGTTCATTTAGTCCATGATGCCATTCAACAATCTCATCCTCTGTCGTCCCCTTCTCCTCCTGCCCTCAATATTTCCCAACATCAGGGTCTTTTAAAATGAGTCAGCTGTTTGTCCCAGGTGGCCAAAGTACTGGCGTTTCAGCTTCAACATTAGCCCTTCCAATGAACACCCAGGACTGATCTCCTTTAGGATGGATTGGTTGGATCTCCTCTCAGTCCAAGGGACTCTCAAGAGTCTTCTCCAACACCACAGATCAATTCTTCTGGACTCAGCTTTCTTTATATTCCAACTCTCACACCCATACATGACCACTGGAAAAACTGAAGCCTTGACTAGGTGGACATCTGTTGACAAAGTAATGTCTCTGCTTTTTAATATACTGTCTAGGTTGGTCATAACTTTCCTTCCAAGGAGTAAGCATCTTTTAATTTCATGGCTGGAATCACCATCTGCAGTGATTTTAGAGCCCAGAAAAATAAAGTCTGACACTGTTCCCACTGTTTCCCTGTCTATTTCCCATGAAGTGATTGGGACTGGATGCCATTATCTTAGTTTTCTGAATGTTGAGTTTTAGAAAACTTTTTCACTCTCCTCTTTCACTTTCATCAAGAGGCTCTTTAGTTCTTCTTCACTTTCTGCCATAAGGGTGGTGTCATCTGCATATCTGAGGTTATTGATATTTCTCCCAGCAATCTCGATTCCAGCTTATGTTTCTTCCAGCCCAGCATTTCTCATCATGTACTCTGCATAGAAGTCAAATAAGCAGGGTGACAATATACAGCCTTGATATACTCCTTTTCCTACTTGGAACCAGTCTGTTGTTTCATGTCCAGTTCTAACTGTTGCTTCCTGACCTGCATACAGGTTTCTCAAGAGGCAGGTTAGGTGGTCTGGTATTCCCATCTCTTTCAGAATTTTCCACAGTTGATTGTGATCCACATAGTCAAAGGCTTTGGCATAGTCAATAAAGCATAAATAGATGTCTTTCTGGAACTCTTGCTTTTTCGATGATCCAGCGGATGTTGGCAATTTGATCCCTGGTTCCTCTGCCTTTTCTAAAACCATCTTGAACATCAGGAAGTTCATGGTTCACATATTGCTGAAGCTTGGCTTGGAGAATTTTAAGCATCACTTTACTAGCATGTCTTACCTCTCCTATATTGGCAGGTGGGTTCTTCACCACTAGAACCACCTGGGAGTACCCATTGTAGTTTTATGTCTTTTAAATTCGGTAGTTAATAAAGACTTGCATGACTCATAACAGAATATGAAATAACATCATATTAAGCCTAATTTAGACTTAAATGCAGAGAAGGCAATGGCAACCCACTCCAGTACTCTTGCCTGGAAAATCTCATGGATGGAGGAGCCTGGTGGGCTGCAGTCCATGGGGTCTCTAAGAGTCAGACACGACTGAGTGACTTCACTTTCACTTTTCACTTTCATGCATTGGAGAAGGAAATGGCAACCCACTCCAGTGTTCTTGCCTGGAGAATCCCAGGGACAGTGGAGCCTGGTGGGCTTCTGTCTATGGGGTAGCACAGAGCCGGACATGACTGAAGCGACTTAGCAGCAGCAGCAGCAGCAGCAGACTTAAATGGGTAACATGTATCATATAAATTCTGAGTCAGACACGACTGAGTGACTTGTACTTTCACTTTCACTATAGACATTCATTTTATCTGGCATCCACATGTATGGAGCTATCCTAATACTTTAAGCAGTAAGGAGATGAGCACACTGTAAAGTGCCTGAAAAGCTTCCTGAGAAAAATACCTAGATATGAATCCGATTTTTAACTCAATATAAAATTAAGTATGTGTGCTTCTAGAAACAATTTTGATTACAGTATAGAGTCAAATCACATTTAAGTAATAGAGCAAAAATGAAAAATGGCATGCATAGGCGAAAACTGTTTCATCCTTAGAAATAGAATCTATTCTAATGGAATCCACCCTTTAGAATCTTTACATTCTATTAGAATAAAGATCACAGCTGAGTGCTGCAACCGACAATACCAAATCCTCCTTCAGCATTCAGTAAAGTGCAAGTGAAAGTTGCTCAGACAATCTGACTCTTTCTGACCCCATGGACTATACAGTCCGTGGAATTCTCTAAGCCAGAATACTGGAGTAAGTAGCCATTCTCTTCTCCAGGGGACCTTCCCAACCCAAGGACTGAATCAGGTCTCCCGAATTGCATGCGGATTCTTTACCAGCTTAGCCACAAAGGAAGCATTCAGTAAGCAAATAAAATCAACTGTTTTGGATTCCACCATTGTTCAGTTCAGTTCAGTTCAGTTCAGTCACTGTCGTGTCCGACTCTTTGCGACCTCATGGACTGCAGCATGCCAGGCTTCCCTGTCTATCGCCAACTCCCAGAGTTTACTCAAACTCATGTCCATTGAGTCAGTGATGCCATCCAACCGTCTCATCCTCTGTCATCCCCTTCTCTTCCTGCCTTCAATCTTTCTCAGCATCAGAATCTTTTCAAATGAGTCAGCACTTCGCATCAGGTGGCCAAAGTATTGGAGTTTCAGCTTCAGCATCAGTCCTTCCAATGAACATTCAGGACTGATTTCCTTTAGGATGGACTGGTTGGATCTCCTTGCAGTCTGAGGGACTCTCAAGAGTCTTCTCCAACACCACAGTTTCTTTATAGTCCAACTCACATCTGTATGTGACTACTGGAAAATCCATAGCCTTAACTAGACAGACCTTTGTTGGCAAAGTAATGTCTCTACTTTTTAATATGATGTCTAGGTTGGTCATAACTTTTCTTCTAAGGAGTAAGCGTCTTTTAATTTCATGGCTGCAGTCACCATCTGCAGTGATTATGGAGCCCCAAAACCTAAAGTCTGCCTCTGTTTCCACTGTTTCTCCATCTATTTACCATGAAGTGATGGGACCAGATGCCTTGATCTTCATTTTCTGAATGTTGAGATTTAAGCCAACTTTTCACTCTCCTCTTTCACTTTCATCAAGAGGCTCTTTAGTTCCTCTTCACTTTCTGCCATAAGGGTGGTGTCATCTGCATATTTGCGGTTAATAATATTTCTTCCAGCAATCTTGATTCCAGCTTGTGCTTCTTCCAGCCCAGTGTTTCTCATGATGTATTCTGCATAGAAGTTAAATAAGCAGAGTGACAATATACAGTCTTGACGTACTCCTTTTCCTATTTGGAACCAGTCTGTTGTTCCATGTCCAGTTTGAACTGTTGCTTCCTGACCTGCATATAGGTTTCTCAAGAGGCAGGTCAGGTGGTCTGGTATTCCCATCTCTTTCAGAATTTTCCACAGTTTATTGTGATCCACATAGTCAAAGGCTTTGGCATAATCAACAAAGCAGAAATAGATGTTTTTCTGGAACTCTCTTGCTTTTTCCATGATCCAGCGGATGTTGGCAATTTGATCTCTAGTTCCTCTGCCTTTTTGAAAACCAGCTTGAACATATGGTAGTTCACATATTGCTGAAGCCTGGCTTGGAGAATTTTGAGCATTCCTTTGCTAGCATGTGAAATGAGTGCAATCGTGTGGTAGTTTAAGCATTCTTTGGCATTGCCTTTCTTAGGGATTGGGATAAAAATGGACCTTTTCCAGTCCTGTGGCCACTGCTGAGTTTTCCAAATTTGCTGGCATTTATAGCCATTGTAGTAAGACTCATATTTCCAGAATTAGTCCAGATACCACCTGGTTTCCAGCTCTCACAACACTTAACACTATCTTGTCCTTGACTCTGATATTTGCTGCTGGTATCTCATCTATGACTATTTAATGAGTGTTTAAGTCCCAGGCCCTAGGCTGGTTATTTTTACTTCTTACAGTGACCCCATGTTGTAGATAATATTGCAGTTTCACAGATAAAGAAGCTGATGCACAGAGCAATCTCTACTAATAGATATTGTATCTTCAAATACAAGTAGATTGACTCAGGGGCTTCTAATTACTTGCCATTCTCTTGCTTATGCCCCAAACTGGGTACCAAACCACTTCTCAAGGTTTTAGTGTGCAGCGGCGGGGGAGGAGTGATGTGACCCCAAAGGCTATGCATGTTCATCACTGCACTGCTTTCCTTATAAAACATTCTGAATGAGGAAATGAATGCTGACAATATGGAAATGAAAACAGCAGTGATAATGTTTGTGCATGAAATGCATAGAGAAATGCTCCAAGTAGGGACTTCCCTCGTGGTCCAGTGGTTAAGAATCTGCCTTGCAATGCATGGAACATCGGTCCCATCCCAGGTCAGGGAACTAAGATCCCACACCCTGTGGAGCAACTAAGCCATGTGCTACGGCACTGTGAAGCTGCACCACAGTGCTCTGAAGTTCGTGAGCCACAATTTCTGAGCCCACAGGCCACAACTAGAGAGAGCTGGTGTGTCAAAATAAAAGATACTGCGTGATGCAATGAAGATTCTGTGTATGGCAATAAAGACCTGACAGAGCCAAATAAATAATTTTTTTAATGAAATGGTCCAAGTAATACTGAAGGTCTTTGATCTGCCACCCTGATAGGAGGAAGAGGATCTGAGGTCAGGAAACAGAGGGCTGCCAGAGGTGGAAATTAACAGGAAGAGGGAAATGTATTATAACTGTTGCCTGGTACTGCCACTTCCCTCAACATGCTCATACCGTAGGTCCTGTTGAAAAGAATGAACCTTAGAAAGACATATTTGTACTAATTGCCCAACTCCTTGACACAACTACTTGAATCAGAAATAATAACCTGATATTTGCTGAACCAATTAAACTTTTGTTGGGTAATTTGCAATTGCAGCACTGAGATTGATTGTAGCACCCCTGCCTCACAGAAGCCAAACCTCATGCCAACCATAGTTACTGAGGGAAGAAAAAATTTAAGTAGCAAACAAAGTTGGTTGGCAGAAAAAAACAGAGAAGTTTGAAAGATCATGTTATTCCATGTGAGATAGAGGGTAATTTCCATTTCCAACTTTCCATGTTTAAGCCCAGTTGCAAACTGAGCACGCTAATTTTTCTGTTTTAGTTGTCCATGAGATTCCCCTGTATCCTTGCAACAATCACTCCTTCACTTATTCTGACTTCCATGAATTTCTCTTCCTTACTGCAAAGCAAGCCCTGATCAAGGCACTGGAGGTGGCAGCTCTTCTTTGTGTCACTGGGAATTAGCACTTTGGATAAAACTATTTGATAAATCAGTGGATACCTCATGAGCACCTCCCAAGCAGAAGGCATGAAGCATATAGGGTGCACTGAAGACACAGAACCACCAGATTATCCTGGAGTTGGGAGAAATCTCACAGCTCACCTCTATAGTTCAGGAGCTCCCTAGATGTGGGCCAGTAAAATGTTAATAATATTAGAGGACTAAAAGAGTTTACTTTTTATTAGGTCAAATAAAAACATTGGGGAGTAAGGGAGAATCTACCATTATTTCAATTTTTTAGAAACATTTTTGACTTAAAAAAAAGGATGGGAAGGAGTCTTGAAGAACAATCTTATAAATTGAATAAATTTCACTTAATGAAAAACTGATTAAATTGTCCTTATTAATCTCATTTTACCACTTCCTCTTTCCTTATTAGTATGAGAACACCATTTTTATTGATGCTTATATGGCAACCCACTTCAGTGTTCTTTCCTGGAGAATTCCATGAACAGAGGACCGGGGCAGGCTACAAACAGTCCGATATGACTGAGTGACTTTCACTTTCAGCATGGTAACATGCCCAATCAAAAAGACCACATTTTCCAGACTCCCTTGCTATTAAGGGGTGGCCATCACTTTCACTTTTCACTTTCATGCATTGGAGAAGGAAATGGCAACCCACTCCAGTGTTCTTGCTTGGAGAATCCCAGGGACAGGGGAGCCTGGTGGGCTGCCATCTATGGGGTCGCACAGAGTCAGACATGACTGAAGCGACTTAGCTGCAGCAGCAGCAGCAGCATGTTACAAAGTTGTAGCCAGTGAGAGAAAAGTGGAAGCTGTTGCATGGGACTTTCAGAAAGGCTTCTCAAAAGATAGACAGTAGGTAAGGAGCTTTAGCTCTTTCCTCCTTTCTCTTGCCCTCTACTGGAGGTCCAGTCATCTTAGATCATAAAGTACCTCAAGGACAGTGGTCTTGGAATAGGATGGCGGAACAAAGGAAATAAAAGGACCCTCAGTTCAGTTCAGTTCACTTGCTCAGTCATGTCCAACTCTTCACAACCCCAAGGACTGCAGCACACCAGGCCTCCCTGTCCATCACCAACCCCTGGAGTTTACTCAAGTTCATATCCATTGAGTCAGTGATGCCATCCAACCATCTCATACTCTGTTATCCCTTTCTCCTGCCTCCTTCAGTCTTTCCTAGCCTCAGAGTCTTTTCAAATGAGTCAGTTCTTCACATCAGGTGACCAAAGTACTGGAGCTTCAGCTTCAGCATCAGTCCTTCCAATGAATATTCAGGACACTGGGTCCCCAATAATCATGAGAGTCATCTGATTTGCCTAGCTCTGAACTTCTTTTAGAAAAAAGAAAAACAAATCTGTTTTGTTTCAATTACGGTTATTTTTTATCTCTCTTCCTAGCAGCTGAACTCAGCTGAGGTTAGACTACACATAGGATCTGAGGTTACCGTGATGAAAAAAATAAAACAAAGAGAAAAAATACATATTCTCTGCCCTTGTGAAGCTTAGCCTGGTGAAGGGGATCTTCTTTTAATTAATCAACATCTTCTCTTCTAGTCTCATAAATGTCAAAACAAGATAAACTCAAAATACTCTTATGTTTCATTCAAAAAAGCCAGGGGAAGGAGTCCTAAACCACCTCAAGAAACAGGAAGGAAGGAGACTCTTACTAAAAGCCTATAAATGTAGAATGGAGAAATAACTAACATTTTGCAGTCTCTGACACAGCAATCCCAGAAAACAACAACAAAAACTTCATATATATATATATATATATATATATATATATATATATATATACACCATATATATATATAAACCATATATATATATATAAACTTTATATATATATATATGCTTTTCCTTGTGACTCAAATGGTAAAGAATTTGCCTGCAATTCAGGAGACCTGGGTTCAATCCCTGGGTCAGGAAGATCCTCTGGAGAAGGGAAAGGCAACCCACTCCAGCATTCTTCCCAGGAAAATTCCATGAACAGAGGATCCTGGTGGGCTACAGTCCATGGGGTCATAAAGGGCTGGACATGACTGAGTGACTAACACACACCTATTATTAATACATATGCACATATATGTATGTATCTAAAGGCAGTTTTAGTCTGCTTTTTTTTTTTTTGGTTCAGTAAAAAATGCATTCCTATTTAGAGCATGCATTCCCACCAATCAGAGTATGTTGTAACCAACATAGCACATTTTTATTGCCTGCAAAAATAATAAATTATATTTTAAAATAAACACATGGCTTAAAAGTAATTTTCTTCATAAGTATTTCATAATGATTCACTTAGAATGAAATCAATAGTAAAGAACTCCTAAGAATAAGCACTTTAAAAATAGCAAATTATGCACATTTATGATTTGATTAATTCTGGCAACTATTAAGTCAAAAATAATTGTTTTCCCGATCTTGTGTCTGTTTCAGATTGACCCTTTAATTGCCTAGCATTTTCCAGTAAGACTAGTTAACTGCATTTATTCATGTGGTACATTAAGGTTTCAGTACAGTCAGACCATACAATAAAACAACTGCTGCTGAGTGAGCTAAATGGAGAGATGTAAGAGTGTGTGTGTGTCAGTCATTCAGTCGTATCCTACTCTTTGCGACCTAAGAGTCACAACGAGTAAGTCTTTGAGTAAACTAAGAGTAAATCTCTTAATTCTCATTTTCTAAAAATGGTAGTATGTGAGGTGATGGAGCTGTTAACTTCATTGGAAGGATGGATGCTGAAGCTCAAACTCCAGTACTTTGGCTGCCTGATGTGAAGAACTGACTCATTGGGAAAGACCCTGATGCTGGGAAAGATTGAAGGCAGGAGAAGGGGATGACAGAGGATGAGATGGTTGGATGGCATCACTGACTCAATGGACATGAGTTTGAGGTAACTCCTGGAGTTGGTGATAGGCAGGGAAGCCTGGTGTGCTGCAGTCCATAGGGTCACAAAGAGTCAGACACAACTGAGCTACTGAACTGAACTGGAGCTGTTAAGTAACCTATTTGTGATAATCATTTCACAGCATATATGTGTATCAAACCATATTGTACACTTTAACTCATACAATGTTATATGTCAATTATAACTCAATAAAGCTAGAAAAAAGCCTGCTGCTTGATAAAGGAAGAAATCCCAAAAGTGACACCAATATAACATATATATGTGTGTACACACACACACATATATATATACACATACATATATGCGCTGTATTTTTATTCCTCAAGACCTATAAGGGAAATGGGAGAAACTAACATTTAATAAGCATGTATAATGTCACACATTTTGCCAAGCACATTATATTTATTGTCTCATTTGATTAGTTTTTCTGGCATAATCTCATCACATGTAAATGTAGTTTTGAAAAATGTCACTCCCGTGTTGCATGTAAGCCAAAAGAGAGAGTGCATCAGGAGAAATCATTTTAACTGCAAAAAAGAAAATTAGGACAGTAAGAGACAGATCATCATCTTGCAGTCTCTTTGGGGCTTGATCACAGCTTCCTTAAATAGCTTGGATCTTGTTTTTCACACTTGCAGATGCCTGTCTTTGTGTTGCTCCCTGGCCTCATGTGTATATATCTTAGTTCCCAGCAAGGTTACAGTCACCTTAAGAGCTAAAACTGATTGCTAGTGGCCTTGACCTACAGCAGCTTGAAGCAGGTTTCAGTTAGGCCAGAGTCTGAGGTCGGGTCACAGTGGTGAGAGCATAAAATCCTAACCATTAGAACAATCAATGGTCAGTGACTGGCCCTAGCCCTTAAGCTTTGCAAAAAATAGAATTCTCATAAACAAGGAAAGTAATGGTAAATATTTATTAGGAGGAAAAGGAGGATACTACATGTAGAGAGACACATGGGCAGATTCTGAGAAAGTCCCACTCTCATGGCAGTTTGAATTACTTTTATGGGACATTTCCTCTGGGTTTCCTTTGGCCAATTATTTTTATTTGCCTGGTTCAAAGTCCGTATCTGGTATATCTCAGGATCCTCCCATGTGTGCGCACTCATCTCTTAGCCAAGATGGATCTACTTAAGAGGCCTTTGGATAGTTAGCGTCACTCCCCTTTTGACCTCCAAGGAGCCTTTCTACATTGTGTAGTCGGGGAGGTCTTCTGACTTCAAGAATGAGAAATATAGGGTCTCTTATCTTCTATCTGGCCAGAGCCCAGCCTCCTCTCTCACTTGTCCCGCTATTAATATTTTGGAGTTTCGGTACACAGAGAATGAATCGCCAATCACTTTACCTTGGCAGACCTATCTACCTCTTGCCTCAAAATCAGGTCCTATTTTTCTGTATCTCTTGAGGGTCCAGCAAAACATTGGGCCGGAAAGAATAAGCCAGCACCCTGAAGGTTGCATATGGCTAACAGACTTGTTTTGTTTAGCTTGAAGACTGCTGGAGAAAAAAAAAATGAATCGAAAACATTTAGAAATCAGAGGATTTCACAAAATATTCTCTATATCCCTCTTCTCCTTTATAAAATGGAAAACATGGGCATCCTGGGCCAGCATTTCTGCCTGGGAACTGTTATGTGGGAAGTTAGACATGAGCGACAAGAGGAGGTCTGGCTGAAAGGGATGCAAGCTGATCTCTAAGATGCATCCCAGACACACCCAGAAGAGCTCACAGATATGCTACAAAGTAACCACAGAGACCTTTCAACTCCTGCACATGTGCCCTACACACACAGTGGATACCAAATAAACACAGGGGATTCTCCAAGTAAACAGGTAGTTAAGAGCCCAGCAGGGCTCAGAAATATTCTATATCTAATTATAACAGACTGAATTATGGGAATTGGACTATAAAGAAAGCTGAGTGACTAAGAATTGATGCTTTTGAACTATGGTGTTGGAGAAGACTCTTGAGAGTCCCTTGGACTGCAAGGAGATCCAACCAGTCCATCCTAAAGGAGATCAGTCCTGAATATTCATTGGAAGGACTGATGTTGAAGTTGAAACTCCAATACTTTGGCCACCTGATGTGAAGAGCTGACTCATGTGAAAAGACACTGATGCTGCGAAAGATTGAAGGCAGGAGGAGAAGGGGGCGACAGAGGATGAGATGGCTGGATGGCATTACTGACTCAGTGGACATGAGTTTGAGTAAACTCCAGGAGTTGGTGATGGACAGGGAGGCCTGGTGGGCTGCAGTTCATGGGGTCGCAAAGAGTCAGACACAACTGAACGATTGAACTGAACTGAACTGAACTGAATTATGAGAAGACATAAATAACGTAGTCTGCTGTTGTATAACTTACAACTATCAATTGGCCTTGAGTGTATCCCCATTGCATTCCCTTTCATTGACTGGTGATGTGTATAAGCTCTACTCTGCACACACCATAACCAAAAGGAGACTGGCACTATGAAAGCAAGAAGCCAAACAGGCTCAATAGGAAAAATGAGAAGGACTTCCTTTGAGATCAGCTTGCTCCTGTGTTTTTGGAGCACCTGTCTAATAAAATATCTGTCTGCTTGAGCCTAACTGAGTTGTAACTTTTCTGTCATCTCACACTCTTTGGTCTGTCACTCCTAATATCTGCTGTGACAAGAAAAGAACAGAGAAAGAGAAATAAGCTGACTTGACAGAACCATCAGCTATAGTTCAAGAGTAGTTGTTGTTCAGTTACTCAGTCATGTCCAGCTCTTTGTGATTCCATTGGACTGCAGGTCGCCATGCTTCCCTGTCTTTCAGCATCTCCTGGAGCTTCCTTAGCTCATATCCATCGATTCAGTGATGCCATCCAACCATTTTGTCCTCTGTCGTCCCTTTCTTCTCCTGTCTTCAATCTTTCACAGCATCAGGGTCTTTCCCAATGAGTCAGTTCTTTGCATCAGGTGACCAAAACGTTGGAGTTTCAGTTCAGCATCAATCCTTCCAGTGAATGTTCAGAGGTGATTTCCTTTAGGATTGATTGGTTGGATCTCCTTGCAGTCAAAGGGACTCTTTGGAGAAAGAGTTTTCTCCAGCACCACAGTTCGAAAGCATCAGTTCTTTGGCACTCAGCCTTCTTTATGATCCAACTCTCACATTCATACATGACTACTGGAAAAAACACAGCTTTGACTAGTTGGACCTTTGTTGGTAAAGTAATGCCTCTGCTTTTTAATATGCTGCCTAGGTTCGTCATAGCTTTTCTTCCAAGGAGCAAGCATCTTTTAATTTCATGGGTGCAGTCACTGTCCACAGTGATTTTGGAGCCCAAGAAAATAAAGTCTGTCACTGTTTCCATCGTTTCCCCATCTCTTGCTATGAGATGATGGGACTGGATGCTATGATATTCCTTATTTGAATGTTGACAGGCCAGCTTTTTCACTCTCCTCTTTCACCTTTGTCAGGAGGCTCTTTAGTTCCTCTTTGCTTTCTGCCATAAGGGTGGTGTCATCTGCATATCTGAGGTTATTGATATTAAAGAGCAGTACCTCCTATAAACAGGCAGAGGTTCTCCAGCTAGGTAATCTCCATCCCACCCTAGACTGACCTCAATAAGCACTTTACTTTGGGACTCCTGTACTAGACATGCCATAGATATCTTTAGTGATATCCTAATAGTATGCTGTTATTTTTCAAGTGTGGAACCTGCTTCCTAAAGCCATGTTTGGCCCAGAAACTATTTGAAAATCTTCACAAAACATTTTTAATATGTAAATTGTTCTCTGCTGCTGCTGCTCTTGCTAAGTCGCTTCAGTTGTGTCCAACTCTGTGCGACCCCATAGACGGCAGCCCACCAGGCTCCACCGTCCCTGGGATTCTCCAGGCAAGAACACTGGAGTGGGTTGCCATTTCCTTCTCCAATGCATGAAAGTGGAAACTGAAAATTGAAAGTGAAGTTGCTCAGTCGTGTCCGATTCTTCGCGACCCCAGGGACTGCAGCCTACCAGGCTCCTCCGCCCATGGGATTTTCCAGGCAAGAGTACTGGAGTGGGGTGCCATTGCCTTCTCCAAAATTGTTCTCTAAGGCCTTGCTAATCCAACTGTAAGCAATGAACCTGCAGCATTAGCATCAGCTGGGAGCTTGTTTAAAGCTCTACTGAACCAGAATCTGCACTTTAGCAGCATACCCAGGTGATGCGGATATGAAGTAAAATTTGAGAAGTACTGCTCTAAACAAAGGTCATGACTATCCCTATCACACACACACACACACCAGGGAAGAATAAAGAGGCACAAGGCCTTAGGCCAGGGTGTGAGCGTGTCTTACACATCCTTCCTTTTCCAGATAAATATGTAGATTCTGTAAGGTCCACTTGAAGGCATAAGGTGTTTTTTTTTTTTCTTTTGTTCTCACACTTGTCTAAAAATCTGTCTCTGACAAAAGAACAGACAGCACAATGTAAAAGAGGCAAAGGACTTAGACATTTCTCCCAAGATCCACAAATGACCAATAAGCATATGAAAAGATGTTCAACATCATCAGTCAACAGAGAAATGCCAATCAAAACTATTTCACACCCAGTAGAATGGTTATTAAGATTGCTTGGTGGCTCAGATGGTAAAGAATCTGCCTGCAATGCAGGAGACCTGGGTTTGGTCCCTGGGTTGGGAAGGTCCCCTGGAGAAGCGAATAGCAACCCATTCCAGTTTCTTACCTGGGAAATCCCATGGTCAGAGGAGCTAGCAGGCTATAGTCCATGGGGTCACAAAGAGTTGAATGCGACTGAGTGTGTAACACACACATACACAGAATGGTTATTGTAAAAATGAAACAAAACAGAAAACAACCATTGTTAGTGGTGATGTGGAGACATTGGAGCTCTCATACATTGTTGCTTAGAATATAAAATGATTTAGCCTTTACGGAAAACAGTTTGGCAGATCGTCAAAAAGCTAAACATAGAATGATTATATGATCTAGCAATTTCCCTACTAGCTTCCCGCTCTCCCTCCCCCAAATAGAAAACAGACTCAAAAAGATGCTTGCGCAACAATGTTCACTGCAACATTAGTCTCAATAGCCAAAAAATAGAAACAGCCCAAGGGTCCACCAACAGATAAATGGATGAACAAAATTAGGTATATGCCTACAATGGAATATAATCCAGCCATTAAAAAAAAGGATGAAGTTCTCATCCTTGCTGCAGAATAGATATATCTAGAGGACATTATGACGAGTGAAATTAGCCAAACACACAGAAGGACAAATATTGAAATATTGTATGATTATATGTACATGAAATATTTAGAATAGGTAGATTTATAGAGACAGAAAGTAGATTAGAGATGACCAGGGCCTGGGAAAAGGGAGTAATGAGGTCTGTTTCAGATGTTGAAAAAGTTTTGGAGATAGTACTGATGGTTGTATAATGTGTGTGTTAGTCGTTCAGTCATGTCTGACTCTTAGTGACCCCACAGACTGTAGCTGGTGAGGCTTCTCTGTCCACGGAATTCTCCAGGCAAGAATACTGGAGAGGACTGCTATTCCCTTCTCCAGAGATTCTTGCCAACCTAGAGATCGAACCCTGGTCTCCTGTATTGGAAGTAGATTCTTTACTGTTTGAGCTACAGTTCAGTTCAGTTCAGTCACTCAGTCGTGACCCACTCTTTGCAACCCCATGAATCGCAGCATGCCAGGCCTCCCTGTCCATCACCAACTCCCAGAGTTCACTCAGACTCACGGCCATCGAGTCAGTGATGCCATCCAGCCACCTCATCCTCTGTCATCCCCTTCTCCTGTCCCCAATCCCTCCCAGCATCAGGGTCCTTTCCCATGAGGCAACTCTTCACATGAAGTAGAAAAAGTACTGGAGTTTCAGCTTTAGTATCATTCCTTCCAAAGAAATCCCAGGACTGATCTCCTACAGAATGGATTGGTTGGATCTCCTTGCAGTCCAAGGGACTCTCAAGAGTCTTCTCCAACACCGCAGTTCAAAAGCATCAATTCTTCGGAGCTCAGCTTTCTTCACAGTCCAACTCTCACATCCATACATGACCACTGGAAAAACCATAGCCTTGACCAGACGGACCTTAGTCTTGAAAGTAACGTCTCTGCTTTTGAATATGCTATCTAGATTGGTCATAACTTTTCTTCCAAGGAGTAAGCGTCTTTCAATTTCATGGCTGCAGTCACCATCTGCAGTGATTTTGGAGCCCCCAAAATAAAGTCTGACACTGTATCCACTGTTTCCCCATATATTTCCCATGAAGTGATGGGACCGGATGCCATGATCTTCGTTTTCTGAATGTTGAGCTTTAAGCCAACTTTTTCACTCTCCTCTTTCACTTTCATCAAGAGGCATTTTAGCTCCTCTTCACTTTCTGCCATAAGGGTGGTGTCATCTGCTTATCTGAGGTTATTGATATATCTCCCGGCAATGTTGATTCCAGCTTGTGCTTCTTCCAGCCCAGCGTTTCTCATGATGTATTCTGCATAGAAGTTAAATAAGCAGGGTGACAATATACAGCCTTGACGTACTCCTTTTCCTATTTGGAACCAGTCTGTTGTTCCATGTCCAGTACGAACTGTTGCTTCCTGACTTGCATACAGATTTCTCAAGAGGCAGGTCAGGTGTTCTGCTATTCCCATCTCTTTCAGAATTTTCCACAGTGTATTGTGATCCACACAGTCAAAGGCTTTGGCATAGTCAATAAAGCAGAAATAGATGTTTTTCTGGAACTCTCTTGCTTTTTCCATGATCCAACGGAAATTGGCAATTTGATCTCTGGCTCCTCTGCCTTTTCTAAAACTAGCTTGAACATCTGGAAGTTCACCGTTCACATATTGCTGAAGTCTGGCTTGGAGAATTTTGACCATTACGTTATTAGCATGTGAGATGAGTGCAACTGTGTGGTAGTTTAAGCATTCTTTGGCATTGCCTTTCTTTGGGATTGGAATGAAAACTGACCTTTTCCAGTCCTGTGGCCACTGCTGAGTATTCCAAATTTGCTTGCATATTGAGTGCAGCACTTTCACAGCATCATCTTTCAGGATTTGAAATAGCTCAACTGGAATTCGGAGAAGGCAATGGCAACCAACTCTAGTGTTCTTGCCTGGAGAATCCCAGGGACGGAAGAGCCTGGTGAGCTGCCGTCTATGGGGTCATGCAGAGTCGGACACGACTGACGTGACTTAGCAGCAGCAGCAGCAATTGGAATTCCATCACCTCCACTAGCTTTGTTCATAGTGATGCTTTCTAAGGCCCACTTGACTTCACATTCCAGAATGTCTGGCTCTAGATGAGTGATCACACCATCATGATTATCTGGGTTGTGAAGATCTTTTTTGTACAGTTCTTCTGTGTATTCTTGCCACCTCTTCTTAATATCTTCTGCTTCTGTTAGGTCCATACCGTTTCTGTCCTTTATTGTGCCCATCTTTGCATGAAATGTCCCCTTGGTATCTCTAATTTTCTTGAAGAGATCTCTAGTCTTTCCCATTCTGTTCTTTTCCTCTATTTCTTTGCATTGATCGCTGAAGACTTTCTTATCTCTTCTTGCTATTCTTTGGAACTCTGCATTCAGATGCTTATATCCTTCCTTTTCTCCTTTGCTTTTCACTTCTCTTCTTTTCACAGCTATTTGTAATGCCTCCCCAGACAGACATTTTGCTTTTTTGCGTTTCTTTTCCATGGGGTTGGTCCTGATCCCTGTCTCCTGTACAATGTCACGAACCTCAGTCCATAGTTCATCAGGCACTCTATCTATCAGATCTAGGCCCTTAAATCTATTTCTCACTTCCACTGTATAATCATAAGGGACTTTATTTAGGTCATACCTGAATGGTCTAGTGGTTTTCCCTTCTTTCTTCAATTAAGTCTGAATTTGGCAATAAGGAGTTCATGATCTGAGCCACAGGCAGCTCCTGGTCTTGTTTTTGTTGACTGTATAGAGCTTCTCCATCTTTGGCTGCAAAGAATATAATTAATCTGATTTCGGTGTTGACCATCTGGTGATGTCCATGTGTAGAGTCTTCTCTTGTGTTGTTGGAAGAGGGTGTTTGCTATGACCAGTGCATTTTCTTGGCAAAACTCTATTAGTCTTTGCCCTTCTTCATTCCGTAACCCAAGGCCAAATTTGCCTGTTACTCCAGGTGTTTCTTGACTTCCTATTTTTGCATTCCAGTCCCCTATAATGAAAAGGATATATTTTTTGGGTGTTAGTTCTAAAAGGCCTTGTAAATCTTCATAGAACTGTTAAACTTCAGCTTCTTCAGCATTACTGGTTGGGGCATAGACTTGGATAACTGTGATATTGAATGGTTTGCCTTGGAAACGAACAGAGATCATTCTGTCTTTTTTGAGATTGCATCCAAGTACTGCGTTTCGGATTCTTTTGTTGACCATGATGGCTACTCCATTTCTTCTGAGGGATTCCTGCCCGCAGTAGTAGATATAATGGTCATCTGAGTTAAATCCACTCATTCCAGTCCATTTCAGTTCGCTGATTCCTAGAATGTCAACATTTACTCTTGGAAAGTTTGACCACTTTCCAATTTGCCTTGATTCATGGACCTGGCATTCCAGGTTCCTATGCAATAGGGAAGTCCAATAATACTGTGAATCAAATTAATGCTGATGATTTGTACACTTAAAATGACAAATTTTATGTTATACATTTTTTGCCACAATAAAATTTTTTTTGCCTCTAGGGCTCCCCACATAGTGTGGGTGAGTTAAAAGTTGATGGTCTGAGTGAGTGGACACTAAATGGACCTGTGATTGCTGAGCTTGTAGGCTGGAGGGAATGTGCGGCATAGACCCAGCGAGATCTACAATCAGTGAAGGTCAGTATGATGCCAGGTTGGAGGGGTTACCCCAGACTGTGACTAATATGACAAGAAGACCAAACCAGAGGTGAATGATATCCAGGCTACTTGTAAACAGGACTAGAGCTATGATCACAGAGGCCAGAGAGGTCAAAGTACACCTCAATTGGATATCCCAACCCTTCTCTGTCACCACAGGAGTGTCTAAGATACTCTGCCCCTAAGATCTGAAGATATTGTCTTAAGAAAAGCAAGCGGGGAGGGGTAAGTAAGACACTTTTCTATCTGAGAAGACAGAGCAACAACTAAAGACACTGCTATAATCTTTAAGCCAGGTAGAATTAACCGTTAATTTAACTCCTTCTCTACTCCCCACCCCCACCATGAACCAAAGGGTAGGGTTCATGAGTAAGACCACATTGAATAAACATAAAGAGATTCTGAGAACATGGCAATGCATCCCCCAGCTCCTGTTGAACCTCTTACACTGACTCTAGTGCCCCTCCTTTGGGTTCTACATGCTTTTGTGCTAAGTGTCAGGCCCTGCATGGACTATTTTTGAAAAGCTAGAGTTGGGCTTCTGGAGCCACCTCACCTGTAGGCACAGACTGTGAAATTGAACACTTGCTTGGTTTCTTCCTCTTCCCTGTCCTTCTTCCTCCATCCCCTACCCAGTTTCTTCAGACAATCCTTAATAAATCACTTCCTTCAGGGGAGGACACCTAAGACATGCATTTTCTCTGCATTCTGACATTATACTATAATTTAACATTTTCAGCCTTGCCACATCTGTTACTCGACTGACCTCAAAAGTATTTGAGTTTGTGATCCCTGTTCTAGGTATTCTGCATTGTTTGTGGGAAAGCCTGAGCCAACTCTGTGGTAGGAGTACCTCTCAGAGGGAAATTTTGAGCAAGGTGAAAGGGAATCAAGATTGCCAGAAGAAATATCAACAACCTCAGATATACAGGCTTCCCTGATGGATGAGATGGTAAAGAACCCACCTACCAATGCAGGAGGTATAAGAGACATGGGTTCAATCCCTGAGTCAGTAAGATCCCCTGGAGAAGGAAATGGCAACCCACTCCAGTCTTCTTGCCTGGAGAATTCCATGGACAGAGGAGCTGGTGGGCTATAGTCCATAGGGTCGCAAAAAGTCGGACGTGACTGAGCAACTTTCACTTTCACTTTGCAGATATGCAGATGATAATGCTATAATGGCAGAAAGCAAAAAGGAACTAAAAAGCTTCTTGATGAGGATGAAAGAGAAAAGTGAAAAAGCTGTCTAAAAACTCAACATTCAAAAAACTAAGGTCATGCCATTGGGTCCCATTACTTCATGGCAAATAGAAGTGGAGAAAGTGAAAACAGTGACAGATTTTACTTTCTTGAGCTCCAAAATCACTGTGGACAGTGACTGCAGCCATGAAATGAAAAGACACTTGCTCCTTGGAAGGAAAGGTATGACAAACCTAGATAGCATATTAAAAAACAGAGACATCACTTTGCTGACAAAGATCCATATAGTCAAAGCTATGGTCTTTTCAGTAGTCATGTATGGATGTGAAAGTTGCATAAGGAAGGCTGAGCTTTGAATAATTGATGCTTTTGAAATGTGGTGCTGGAGAAGACTCTTGAGAGTCCCCTGAATTGCAAGGAGAAGGAAATGGCAACCCACTCCAGTGTTCTTGCCTGGAGAATCCCAGGGACAGTGGAGCCTGGTGGGCTGCCATCTATGGGGTCGCACAGAGTTGGACATGACTGAAGCGACTTAGCAGCAGCAGCAGCAGCAAACCAGCCAATCCTAAAGTAAATCTACCATGAATATTCATTAGGACTGATGCTGAAGCCAAAGCTCCAATACTTTGATCATGTGATGTGAAAAGCAGAGTCACTGGAAAAGACCCTGATGCTGGGAAAGATTGATGGCGGGAGAAGGGGACAACAGAGGACAAGATGGTTGGATGGCATCACTGACTCTGGACATGAGTTAGAGCAAACTCCTGGAGATGGTGAAGGACAGGGAGGCCTGGCATGCTGCAGTCCATGGCTTTGCAAAGACTCAGACACAACTTAGCAAATGAACAGCAACAACAAAGAAGGACCAGTTAAGGAGCAAGATCACAGAGGTGGGCCCCTACCTTCTTCCTCTTTATTTGGCCACCCCTCCCCCAAAACCCAACTCTGCTTCTAGATGTTAGACTTCTAGATGTTAGACTGGTGAAGCTGTTCCAGGAGCCCAAGACCAGTTTTCCAAAGTGAGTCACAGGAGTGCTCAACCCCTAGAACAAGAGAAAATTCTTTAAAATTTAAAAAGCAATGCAGGATTATTTCAGCAAACCTAAACTAGTAAGAAATAATAAAAATTAAAATTAACCAATTCAAATTTTCTGTTTTATATCAAGGAATCCATTATTTTTTTTCTCTTTTCCTATTTCCCACTGGATACTTTGAGATTTCTTCTGCTAATCTATTATACAATATGCTTGTTCAGCAGTGGTTGTATTCATGTTTATCCCTATTGACTTCTTAAACTTTTTAACATCTGCATCTCCCCCTAAAAGAACTGCTCAACTGCTACTACTCTGGTCCCAGGTGTCACCATCTCTCACCTGGATCACTGTCCAGCATCGCTCTTGGATGTCTCTGATTCCACCTTGCAACTATATCAGTTCAGTTTGGCTCAGTTGCTCAGTCGTGTCCGACTCTTTGCGACCCCATGAATCGCAGCACGCCAGGCCTCCCTGTCCATCACCAACTCCCGGAGTTCACTCAGACTCACGTCCATCGAGTCAGTGATGCCATCCAGCCATCTCATCCTCTGTCGTCCCCTTCTCCTCCTGCCCCCAATCCCTCCCTGCATCAGAGTCTTTTCCAATGAGTCAACTCTTCGCATGAGGTGGCCAAAGTACTGGAGTTTCAGCTTTAGCACCATTCCTTCCAAAGAACACCCAGGACTGATCTCTTTAGAACGGACTGGTTGGATCTCCTTGCAGTCCAAGGGACTCTCAAGAGTCTTCTCCAACATCACAGTTCAAAAGCATCAATTCTTCATTGCTCAGCAGCTTTCTTTATGGTCCAACTCTCACATCCATACACGACTACTGGAAAAACCATAGCCTTGACTAGACGGACCTTTGTTGACAAAGTAATGTCTCTGCTTTTGAATATGCTATCTAGATTGGTCATAACTTTCCTCCAAAGGAGTAAGCGTCTTTTAATTTCCTGGCTGCAGTCACCATCTGCAGTGATTTTGGAGCCCAAAAAAATAAAGTTTGACACTGTTTCCACTGTTTCCCCATCTATTTCCCATGAAGTGATGGGACCAGATGCCATGATCTTCGTTTTCTAAATGTTGAGCTTTAAGCCAACTTTTTCACTCTCTTCTTTCAATTTCATCAAGAGGCTTTTAGTTCCTCTTCACTTTCTGCCATAAGGGTGGTGTCATCTGCATATCTGAGGTTATTGATATTTCTCCCGGCAATCTTGATTCCAGCTTGTGCTTCTTCCAGCCCAGCATTTCTCATGATGTACTATGCATATAAGATGTACTCTGTATACAAATTAAATAAGCAGGGTGACAATATACAGCCTTGACATACTTCTTTTCCTATTTGGAACCAGTCCATTTGTTCCGTGCCCAGTTCTAATTTTTGCTTCCTGACCTGCATATAGTCCTTTTTAAAAGCCAAAGTTGACACTTCACTGAACATCCTCCAGTTGCACTCTGCATGTCTCAGGGAAAAAAAAAAAATCAAAGTCCATAGCTTGGTTTACCAAGGCCCACCATGTTTGAATTCTCACTACTGCTGTGATATCATCCCTCTCTGAATCCCTCCTTAGCTTACTTGGCTTCAGAACATTGAGCTTCTTGCTCTTCCTTGAGCATGACATGAAAAGTCCCATCTTGGGCCCTTTATATTAGCTGTCACTTCTTCTTTCTCTCACATTTTTCATGTCTTTGCTCTAATATTCCTTCTTAATGAAGTATACCCTGATGCTCCTATTTAAAATGGAAACAAAAACCCTCCCAGCATTCCTAATTGCCTTATCATGCTCAATTTTTATTCTTTTTGATCAAAGCATCGCCTAACATGTTATGTAATTTACTTAATTATTACATTTGTTGTTTATTTTCTGGTTCCTCCAAATAACATGTAAAGCTTTGAGGGTAGAGATCTTCTGGCTTGCTTATATACTGATATATCCTGAATACCCAGGCAAGTGTCTGGCACAAAGCAGGCTTTCAATGAATATTGGTTGAATGAATGAATGAATGAATGATGCTCGACTTTTCTTATAACTTATCTTCCAATTTTCTGTCTATTTGCCTTTTTCCTTTTAATGACTGGAATATTTCTTCTTTTTTTTCTTGAATGTTAGGTTGAATTATACATTTCTACAATCATATTTTATTTTCAAAAGCACTTTCTTATTTTCTAAAATGTTCCATAGTTACTATCTCCCATTTGTATCATGGGTGCAATATGTTCTCTTATTCTGAAGTTTTCTTGAACGGACTTTTTCCTCTATTTCCATTTTTTGTTTTCTATACTGAAAGATTTCTTTAAATTTTGGATGAACTTCATCTACTTATGGGGCTTCTCTTGCGGCTCAGCTGGTAAAGAATCCATCTGCAATGCAGGAGACATGGGTTCGATCCCTGGGTTAGGAAGATCCCCTGGAGAAGGGAAAGGTTAACCACTCCAATATTCTGACCTGGAGAATTCCTGTACAGTCCACGTGATCAAAAAGAGTCTGAAAAGACTCAACAACTTTTATTTGTCTATTCTATTTACTTGTCTATTTAAGATTGAGGCACTAGAAACTCATTGGAAATCCCACATATCTGGTTGGATCCTGTCAATGGGTGGTCCTCACTGGGTAGTGATAGGTGTCAGTCTGTCCTTTTTGTAGCTGAGAGGGTTTCCCTGGTGGCTCGGATGGTAAAGAATCTACCTACAATGCAGGAGACCTGGATTCGATCTCTCGGTTGGGAAGATGTCCTGGAGAAGAGAATGGATATCTACTCCAGTATTCTTGCCTAGAGAATTCCATGGACAGAGGAGCCTGTTGGGCTACAGTCCATGGGGTTGCAGAGTCAGATGCAACTGAATGACTAACCTCACCAACTGAGCTGCATGCATGCTAAGTCATGTCTGACTCCTTTTAACTCTATAGACTGTAGCCTGCTAGGCTTCTCTGTCCATAGGATTTCCCAGGCAAGAGTACCCAAGTGGGTCACCATTTCCTTCTCTGGGGGATCTTCGACCCAGGGATCAAACCCACATCTCCTGGGTTTCCTGCATTTGTAGGCAGTTTTATTTATCACTGACCACCTGGGAACCTTAAAAATTGGTAGCCATAGAATCCGGGGAAGGGAGCTGGTTAGTCTTTCAGCAGAGATGAATCCTCTTAGCTCCTTCCTGGGAGCATATCCCTGGCTACCAGTGGTAAGGGACCTGAGCAGAATATATGGAGCTACTGTTCTCCCAGTTTGAAGTTTCTCGGTACAGAACTTTACCCTGCCATAAGTTGGAGTGCAGTTGCACAATCAGAGTCCATATGATTCAATCTTTCTGTCTTTAGCCAATGTGGGTGAAAGGTTGTTGCTGAACCACGCAAAGACACCGGGATTCTTGGCCTCCGGAGGAAAAGAATTCATCCCGGGTCAGAGATGAGGCTTGATCGTTCAGAGCTTTTCTGTAATAAAGTTTTATTAAAGTATAAAGGTGATAGAAAAATCTTCTGATGTATATCAGAAAGTGGTAGAAAGAGTACCCCCTTGCTAGTGTTAGCAAGGAGTTATATACTCTCCAATGAATCCAAAGAATGTCTGGAGGTTGTAAAGACCTCACCAGACCTACTCCATCAGTTCAGTTCAGTCACTCAGTCATGTCCGACTCTTTGCGACCCCATGAATTGCAGCACACCAGGCCTCCCTGTCCATCACCAACTCCCAGAGTTCACTCAAACTCATGTCCATAGAGTCGGTGATGCCATCCAGCCACCTCATCCTCTGTCGTCCCCTTCTCCTCCTGCCCCCAATCCCTCCCAGCATCAGGGTCTTTTCCAATGAGTCAACTCTTCGCATGAGGTGGCCAAAGTATTGGAGTTTCAGCTTTAGCATCATTCCTTCCGATGAACACCCAGGACGGATCTCCTTTAGAATGGACTGGTTGGATCTCCTTACAGTCCAAGGGACTCTCAAGAGTCTTCTCCAGCACCACAGTTCAAAAGCATCAATTCTTCAGCACTAAGCTTTCTTCACAGTCCAAATCTCACATCAATACATGACCACTGGAAAAACCATAGCCTTGACTAGATGGACATTTGTTGGCAAAGTAATGTCTCTGCTTTTGAATATGCTATGTAGGTTGGTCATAATTTCCTTCCAAGGAGTAAAAATCTTTTAATTTCATGGCTGCAATCACCATCTGCAATGATTTTGAAGCTCAAAATAAATAAATAAATAAATAAAGTCTGACACTGTTTCCACTGTTTCCCCATCTATTTCCCATGAAGTGATGGGACCAGATGCCATGATCTTAGTTTTGTGAATGTTGAGCTTTAAGCCAACTTTTTCACTCTCCACTTTCACTTTCATCAAGAGGCTTTTTAGTTCCTCTTCATTTTCTGCCATAAGGGTGGTGTTATCTGCATATCTGAGGTTACTGATATTTTCTCCTGGCAATCTTGATGCCAGCTTGTGCTTCTTCCAGCCCAGCGTTTCTCATGATGTACTCTGCATAGAAGTTAAATAAGCAGGGTGACAATATACAGCCTTGACGTACTCCTTTTCCTATTTGGAACTCATTTGCTGTTCCATGTCCAGTTCTAACTGTTGCTTCCTGACCTGCATATAGGTTTCTCAAGAGGCAGGTCAGGTGGTCTGGTATTCCCATCTCTTTCAGAATTTTCCACAGTGTATTGTGATCCGCACAGTCAAAGGCTTTGGCATAGTCAATAAAGCAGAAATAGATATTTTTCTGGAACTCTCTTGCTTTTTCCATGATCCAGCAGATGTTGGCAATTTGATCTCTGGTTCCTCTGCCTTTTCTAAAACTAGCTTGAACATCTGGAAGTTCACAGTTCACGTATTGCTGAAGTCTGCTTGGAGAATTTTGAGCATTCTTTACTAGCATGTGAGATGAGTGCAACTGTGCGGTAGTTTGAACATTCTTTGGCATTGCCTTTCTTTGGGATTGGAATGAAAACTGACCTTTTCCAGTCCTGTGGCCACGGCTGAGTTTTCCAAATTTGCTGGCATATTGAGTGCAGCACTTTCATAGCACCATCTTTCAGGATTTGAAATAGCTCCACTGGAATTCCATCACCTCCACTAGCTTTGTTCATAATGATGCTTTCTAAGGCCCACTTGACTTCACATTCCAGTATGTCTGGCTCTAGATGAGTGATCACACCATCATGATTATCTGGGTTGTGAAGATCTTTTTTGTACAGTTCTTCTGTGTATTCTTGCCACCTCTTCTTAATATCTTCTGCTTCTGTTAGGTCCAGACCATTTCTGTCCTTTATTGAGCCCATCTTTGCATGAAATGTTCCCTTGGTATCTCTAATTTTCTTGAAGAGATCTCTAGTCTTTCCCATTCTGTTCTTTTCCTCTATTTCTTTGCATTGATTGCTGAAGACTTTCTTATCTCTTCTTGCTATTCTTTGGAACTCTGCATTCAGATGCTTATATCCTTCCTTTTCTCCTTTGTTTTTTGCTTCTCTTCTTTTCACAGCTATTTGTAATGCCTCCCCAGACAGTCATTTTGCTTTTTTGCATTTCTTTTCCATGGGGATGTTCTTGATCCCTGTCTCCTGTACAATATCACGAACCTCCATCCATAGTTGATCAGTCACTCTATCTATCCGATCTAGGCCCTTAAATCTATTTCTCACTTCCACTGAATAATCCCCAAAATGGAAACAATCCAATGTCTATCAACTGATGAATGGATTAACAAATGTGGCATATCTTTAGAGAGAAATATTATTTATCCATAAAAAGAAATGAAGTACTGATACCCTGCTGCAAGGTGGATGAATCTTGAATGCATTATGCTAAGTGAACGAAGCCAGACACAAAAACCACATATTGTATCATTCCATTCATATGGATGTCCAGAAGAGGCAAATCCACAGAGAGAGAAAATAGATTAATGTTTACTATGGGCTAGGATCAGGGGGAATGGGCATTTTGGGGTGATAAAAATGGATGTTATTAAATAGTGGTTGAAGTGAAGTCACTCATTCGTGTCCGACTCTTTACGACCCCATGAACTACAGCCTACCAGGCTCTTCCGTCCATGGGATTTTCCAGGCAAGAGTTCTGGAATGGGTTGCCATTTCCTTCTCCAGGGGATCTTTCCAACCCAGGGATCGAACCTGGGTCTCCCACATTACAGGCAGATACTTTACTGTCTGAGTCACCAGGGAAGGCCTAAATAATGGTTAGTGCTGTGTAATACTGTTACTCTATGAAAAGTCATTCATTTGTACACTTTCAAAGGGTAAATTTTATGGCATGTGACTCATTTCAATAAAGCTTTTATTGAAAAGTAATCTCCCTAATTATCTAAAAAAATCTTTGATCTACCAGACATTCGTTGGAATCAAGAAGGCCCACACAATTCATTTGATTTGTAAATCTCTTAAGGCTCTTTCAAAATCCATCCATTTCCCTTTTCTTTTTCATGCCACTGACTTGTTGAAGCAATCCCTTAATGAATACTTCAGATTACTGTTTTACTTGTAATGCAGTTGTAGTACCATGTAACAGTGAATTTCCTTTATTTAAAATTTTCTCACAGCCCCTTTAATGTTCTACCTTCATTCTCGAGGAAATAAGCTTCATTCCCTCTTATGGGAAACTTCTGAGCTTTCGAAAACTTAGATTCTCATTAGCCTGCCTCTCTCCGCATCACCCCCAATCATCCCCTCGACCTCCCTCCTTGCTGACCTCTGCCTGTTCTCCATTACCCTTCAGCCCAGCGTGGCCTCCCCAGGGTGGTACACAGAATTGCAACTCCAGATGTGGACTGACCAGGGACGCGCCTATTGGGATGGTTATTTCCCTTGATCTGGACGCCATCCTTTAGTTAATATAAATTAAGTTCTCATTAGTTCATTCACCAGCTCACATTCTCATCTCATTTTCCCCTTGAAATTAACTAAAACACCTAGAATGTGTTTGTGTGTGTGTTCTCATATAAACTTAACATCAGGTTAACAGTGGGATTTCTGAGCCTAAATGTAAGTTTTAATTTTTATTCATGTACATTACATTTCATTGATTTTTGTCCATCTCTTCAGTCTTTAGAGATCTTTTTGAATCATGAGTTTTACATACTTTACAAATCTGAGAAGCACATTTCTCTGTTGAAAGGTCAAATACAGAGCCCAGAGCTTTCCTTTTAAAGGCCTTCTTTCCCATATAACATTGATACATTGCCTTGTTTGACCTCTTTGGTTTAATCAGCTATAAATCCACCAGACTGTACCATTACCCAGGCCTTAGTTCTCCATGTACTCTACAATAATATCATGAAAGACTCTGAGAAATGCTTATCTGAAGCCAAGAAACTGTTCATTTATTTCCAGACTCATTTCATTTTTCCTTACCTTTCATTGCCGCTCACTAAACAATAAAGGATTTTCTTGAGCTCAAGAATGAAATGAGTCTCCAAATTCCAAGACTAGATTATTTTTCTAAAAAATTTGATAACTACATGACTGCTCACAAATTCATAATTTCTAATCTTTGAGAAATGGTCTTAAAAAAATTATCACTAAGTTGTTTTAACAGACCTCTGCTTATATTAAATATTTCCCTTCTTTTATCTTGTCTGAATTTTGTCTTATCTAGATGACATGTTGGAGAAAATATTCATTGACTTCAATATCCTCTTTTCAGGAAAATATTTTCTAATTTTAAAAAATTTCTTGAGAGTATCTTGTATTTATGTAAGCTCTCTTAAATGTCTTATGATAAATACCATATGTAGATAGTAATATCTTAACTTCTTATTCATTTTGACATCCTTTGTAGGAAACAGCATGCTGAAGTCTATCTACTATTTTATAGAAAATAAGAAGGCAAAAAGTAACTGCCAAATGCAGCCATGATGCAGTGAGTTCAATAAAGTTAAGTTGAGAGATTCAAAGACTACCTTCTGTTAGGTTATGAAGGAAAATCCCACACCCCCACAGCTCATAAATGAGAGACCCACAGACTGCGTGGATGGCTGTGACTGGTGCTCCTGCAGGACCACTTTAGGCTCTGCGTCTGAACTGGACACATTCAGCGATGGACAGGTGAGCTCAATGCTGTGCCCTTTTTACTGTCAATCATCCTGGGAACACTTGCATTCAGGAAATACTGGTTGGTTTAGGATTGCAAGGAAATGGCAGCACTCCCTCTGCTTGATGAGGTGATCACACTATAGGAAGATCTCACATTCTTTTTCAACCATTCCAAATGGAAAACAGCCAAGCTCTGGACAACAGCACATGGTTTGGACTCTGTAAGAAGCAAACTTGATCCTGCTGAGAGAATTCTTTCACTGCTTAAAGAGTAAATAAAGCAAACATTCTGTGGGAATCCCATGTAGAGAGTGTGGGGAAGGCTGTTCTGTCAGAGCTGACTTTTCAGAAACATCTCCAGCCTAAAGGAGACTTACACATTTTGCATTATTCAGCCCAGTAATGGGTATACTGTGCTTCAGGGAAACATTCTAAATGTAACCATATTAATGGAGCTCGTAACTTTATTGGTAGATTAATGAGGATCTGAAAGATAGGGTTAGTCTGATCTGTTACTGGATAATGTGGTAATTAATGCTTGTGATGTAATAAGGAAGCCCTAATTAGGGAACTACAGGGGGAAAAAAAAACCCTCAACAGGCTTTTTCACTTAACCAGAGCCTCCATCATCTAAAGAAATTTTGCAGTGTCATTTAATAAGCTTCATGGACTCAGGACATAAAATCAGAGGAAAGACTATTTTTAAAAAAAGTAAGCAATTTAATGATCAACTGAGACTTCATATCTTTCCTTAGGAAAATTCCCACATTATAACAGATTACTGTGAAGTATGATTTGAGGTTATAATAATAAATTCGCATATGTTTGTGATGTTTTCAAGTAGTTTGTATTCAGTTCTTTTAAGACTTTGGGAAACATACAGTACCATTTTCAAGTGGACTTTTACCTACAACCCAATATTCACTTTCATTATAACTTTCAAATGTTCACCCAAAGTATTAAGGACAAAAACAAACACTCCCAGCTCTAAGGGGAATTTTATACTCCCTTTTCTTTGGACAAATAAAAACATTTTAGGATATCAGATCTTAGTAATACATAGTATACATACTACATACATAGTATATTTATGTCAAATTATTCTTCTGTATTGGAAGAGCATTCTAGAAACTTTACTATGCACAATACATATATGAGAGACATCTTCTTACATTAATATATATGTATGAAATAATTATACAGCCTTTTAGATGATACTAGTAAAATCCTTTTTTGCATCCTATTTAGTGGTTTCTGGAGGTTAATGACCAGATTCTAGAGGTTAATGACCATCTGAGGAGGATCAGTGAACTAAGGCTTTGTCAGAACTATTAACTTCAACCAATCATTAATTGCTAGAAATGTCTTGGGTCTGGGAGGTTAGCTATAGTACAAAATTAAGGAGAAGGAAATATAAACTCTTAATACTATCCTTATGGGCTATTCCCTTTAATTTGAAATGTACATGGCAATTATTGTTTTGTACTTTGGCCAATCAGATGATTTAAATCACCATGCAGCATTCTGCCCAACAGTGCTTTAATTAAAGGCCTTGTATTTAAAAAGGAAATACAGTCTACTAATTTCTATCTCCTTCAGTTGCTTATAATTTTTATATCTCTTGCCAGAGTCAGTTTCATATTGTTTCTAAACATCTTTGTGCAGGATCTTTAATCTCTTTAAAAAGTCCACCTATTTGTTAATCAGTACACTGGCATGTAATCAGTATTCAAAATGATCTAGGACAAAGTCAAGACATCTTCTCAAAACACTACAATTTAAGTAACCGCCTGCATTTCTCAGTTCCCAGAGAACTCTCTCTGAATCTTTCAGTTTCACACTAATCAGTTTTGCATTGGGCAGGGAAAATATCTTAGGTGTCTATGCAGTGTCTTTTTGGTTTTGGCACATGGAAGTCCTCCTAAAACATATATTTATTTGACTGTATAAAAGTGAACCAAATCTCTTTATATGCATCTTTAAATATATAAATAGAATAGCAGCTATTCTTATTTTCAAATACTCATGCTATACATGATTAAACATGTTCAGAACAGTGACCATATTACTAAGTGAAAGAAGAAAGTATGTAAAATATGATGCGATCTTTTTTAAAAGAAAGGAAAAAATTCTCAAATTATTTGAATTATTAAATAAAGTCACACAACTGTGAAGTTATGCAATTAGGTGTCTCTCTTTTTGAAAACAGTCCAGGTTTCTTGAAGAACAATGGGTTGGGAAGCTGTGGGCAAACAAGTCAAAAATCCTCAAAACATTCTCCTTAGTCTTGCCTTATATCAATCACCCTTTCTTATTATCTTCTCACTCCTAAAAGGTGCTGCAGTGGGGAAAAAGTGTGGTGGTAGGCTTGGGGGTAAGGAAAAAGTTATAAAATGCAAATTATGTAGAAAGGAGCTACAGCTATAGCAACCACTTATGTTTACTCTGAGCCTTTCTTGAGTGTTTTGTGAGCACCATCCCCTTAATCCTCTGGGATGAGTAGGTGGCAAGACTCTTGATCTTTACCTAACAGAGATCTATAATATAAAAAAAATTAAGTGACAGCATAAGATCTTAACAGAAAGCACTTGCATGATGAGAAAGGTTAATTTTAATGTATGGCCTCAAGCGCAATTCAGAGCAATCAATCCTACACTCGATTTTCAACCTCATTTTTAGGCATCTTCCAACATGCAAAGTTCCCATGTGGTAGGATTCCCAAGAAACTGGCCATAGTGGTTACCTTGAAGTAGAGAAATGAGGCAGATGGAGGGAGGGGTTAAAGAGGGAGAGATTTTTTCCACTGTGTACTCTTTTGTGCCTTTTGGATTTACCTATTCAAAAATTAATTTTAAAATAAAAAACACACACACACACACACAAAACAATCTTCAAGAGGGCAAATTCAGTCAGAAAATCTGCTCCAAGCTTCCTTGGTGGCTCATTAGTAAAGAATGTACCTGCAAGTGCAAGGAGGCACAGGTTTAATTCCTGATCCGAGAAGATCCCAAATGCCGCAGAGGAACTAAACCAGTGCACCACAATTACTGAGCCTGTCCTCGACCTGGGAGCCACAACTATCGAGCCCCCCAGCCCTAGAGCCCATGCTCTGCAACAAGAGGAGCCGCTGCAGTAAGAAGCTTGCGCACCACAACTAGAGAGTAGCCCCTGCTTGCTCCAACTAGAAAAAAGCTCTCACAGCAATGAAGACCCAGTACAGTCAAAAATAAGTAAATAAAATTTAAAAAATAGAAGATCTGCTCCTGTGATGTTTTCCCTCCATTCTCCAGGAAACTTGGTGGTTGTGTTTTATCCTCCATGTCTCTTGGTAATACTCTAATAGAAATCATTGCAAAGAAATTAGCCTATAATTTATAATTTATATTAAATTATATAAGTTAACAGCTTTCATAGAAATAAGTACAGTATGTTAAAAGGTTCTTTGGCTTTCCCTCTCTGTGAATTTACATATTTACTGCACTTTCTTTATCTGGGTTGTGGATCAATCAAAGACATTTCAAGTGTCTTTACAAATCACCAAGAGTGTTTAAAAGAGATGAGGGCAGGCCCTCACTTGGGCTTCCCTGGTAGCTCATCTGGTAAAGAATCTGCCTGCAACGCCGAAGACCTGAGCTGGATCCCTGGATCGGGAAGATTCCCTGGAGAAGGGAATGCCTACTCATTCCAGTATTCTGGCCTGGAACATTCCATGGACTACTCCTTGGGGTCGCAAAGAGTCGGACATGACTGAGTGACTTTCACTCTCAATCATTCTCCTTTTCCTGATTTCACCCAGTTTTCAACTCCTTATCAA
The DNA here is from genome assembly GCF_032405125.1 of Capricornis sumatraensis. Classification (NCBI taxonomy): domain Eukaryota; kingdom Metazoa; phylum Chordata; class Mammalia; order Artiodactyla; family Bovidae; genus Capricornis; species Capricornis sumatraensis. Next base: position 91,074,305 of record NC_091074.1, read on the forward strand.
TTTGGTCTTGATTGAATAAAATAGATGTGGGGCCTTAGGCTGACTAGCAATGAAATATATCTGCTTTAAACAGGAACAAGAAAAGAACTAAACCAGGGTAACCACTGTGGAGAGGCAGTAAGCAGTGAGAAACAAACTAAAGGATCATAAATACACAATTTTGTACCCACCTCTCAACATTTGAAGTTTATCCCAGTATATCCCAAGGGTAGTGTTGTTTCTAGACAGACCATATCTTTCAGCCCAGAAGAGAAAAACCCAGGACAATGTCCCTCCTGACCTCTGTGAGCTCCAGAGCGGTGTGCCCCCAACTCTGAGGTGCATCTAGATCAACCCCAGCAAATGAAAGGGCATACTTTTCTTGTTAAAATGCAGATTCTGATTTAGCTGATTTTGAGAAAGGCCATAGATTCTGCACTGTAACACACTGTCAGGTGACATCCTTGCTGCTGGTTCAGGGAACACACCTTGAACAGAGAGAATTTAGACAGAACCTGTGCCTCAGTCACATCAATTGTGAATGAGTTGTATGAACTGATTACCCTTGTGTCAGCAATTAGGGATTTCTTTGTCCTAGCTAACAAGCCTTGGGATTGGCAGCCTTGGGCTCATGAGGCATTCCCATAATGCCATCAGGGATCTCACATCCTCTAACTGGTTTTGCTTTGCTGTCTTTCATATGTGATTTTCATTCTCATGCTGGCCATAGAGCGGCTGCCTTTCTGGGTATCACATTCATTTTTTATGCAGGATGTAGGGTTAATGGAGGAGAAGGCAATGGCAACCCACTCCAGTACTCTTGCTTGGAAAATCCCATGGATGGAGGAGCCTGGTGGGCTGCAGTCCATGGGGTCGCGAAGAGTCGAACACGACTGAGCGACTTCAATTTCACTTTTCACTTTTATGCATTGGAGAAGGAAATGGCAACCCAGTCCAGTGTTCTTGCCTGGAGAATCCCAGGGACAGGGGAGCCTGGTGGGCTGCCATCTATGGGGTTGCACAGAGCCGGACACGACTGAAGCGACGCAGCAGCAGCAGCAGCAGCAGCAGGGTTAATGGAAGAGGGCAAATGGTATGTGACAGCTGAATCTGCTCCTTTTAACCAGGAAAACAACAGCTTTCTTGAAGCCAGAATTCTACTTCTTATGGGCCAGTAGACTTCTACCAACCTCTCACTGGGCAGACATGTCACGTGACCACATGTAGCTTCCAGGGAAATTTATAAATAAAAATTTTCAGCCAATCTTACTGTCACCCTGAAGAAAATGTTAAAATGAAAGAAGGGAAGAATAGATATTGAGTAGGTCTGGTAGGTAGAATAATGGCTTCCCAAAGATTTGTTGTTGCTGTTGTTCAGCTGCTAAGCTGTGTCTGACTCTTTGCAACCCCATGGCCTGCAGCACACCAGCTTTCCCTGTCCTTCACTATTCCCCAGAGTTTGCTTAAGTTCATGTCAATTGAATCAGTGATGCTATCTAACCATCTCCCCAAACATGTCCCCGTCCTAATCACTGAAGCTGTGATTAAGTTACTTTACATGGGAAAAAAGACGTTTTGCACATTTGATTCATTTAAGGCTCTCCAGATGGGGATGTTATCCTGGATTCTCTGGGTGGACACAAGGCAACCGCAAGGGTCCTTAAAAGAAGATGGCAAGGAGATGTGATGATGGCAGTAGGAGTCTAAGTGATGTGGGGCCATGAACCAAGGAAAGTGAGCACATCTAGAAGTCTGAAAAGCCAAGGAAATGGATTCTCTAGAGTCCCCAGAAAGAAAGCAGCCCTGTGACTGCATTTTGTGCCCCTTTGTGTGACTGTTACTTTGATTTTAACCCAGTGGGATTTACTTTGAAACCTTGGCCTTTAGAATTGTAAGATAAATTTGTGTTGTTTTAAGCAACCAAGTATAATTTGCCACAGAAGCTGTAGGATACTGATACAATAGCCAACTAGCATTGCCCATCACAAAGTCTGAATTAGGAGAAGGTATGAAGAGACCCGCAGCAAGGAGGGAAAGAAACATGAGAACTCAGGACACAGGCAAGGCCATGTCTTGTCATCGACAAACACACAAATGGAAGCAAGGGTCACCCATAGCTGGGTGAGTACCTGAAGGAGAACTACCGAGAATATGACTCTTGAGAGTCCCTTGGACAGCAAGGAGATCAAACCAGTCAATCCTAAAGGAAATCAACCCTGAATATTCAGTGGAAGGACTGATGCTGAAGCTGAAGCTCCAATAATTTGGCCACCTGATGCAAAGAGCTGACTCATTGGAAAAGACCCTGATGCTGGGAAAAACCAAGGGCAAGAGGAGAAGGGGGGGTAACAGAGGATGAGATGGTTGGATGGCATCACTAACTCAATGGACATGAGTTTGAGCCAACTCAGGGAGATAGTAATGGACAGAGAAGCCTGGCATGATGCAGTTCATGGGATTGCAGAGTCAGACATGACTTAGTGACTAAACAACTGAGAAGACAGAACACAAACACAGTCAGCAAAGACAACTGTCCTGAACTAAGAACATTTAGAAATTCATCTGTTTGTTTTATTTTGTTTTGGTAAGTAATGTTTCTATAATGGAATCAGGGACCACTAGGGGATCACAGTGATCATCCAGGCCAAGTTCCTCATTTTCCATCTGAGGAGTCAGGCCTGAAAATAAAACAGGCATCTGTCTTCTATGCAAGCATGTTCTCTACCACATCCCACTGCCTCATGCTTTTAAGTAAGGTTGCCAAATAAAATACAGCATACTTAAAATAAATTTGAATGTCAGATAAACAACAATTTTTAGTGTAAGTTCTGTATGTTTCCTATTGCTCCTGTAACAAGCTACCACATATTTAGTGGCTTAAATCAACATAAATTTATTATCTTACAGTTCTATGTGCCAGAAATCCCACTGGGTCTCACTGGGCTGAAATCAAAGTGTCAGCAGGCATGCATTCCTCCTGAAGCCTCTAAAGGAAAATCTCTTTCCTTGCCTATTACAGTTACTAGAGGCCACTGGCAATTCTTTGACTTGTGGACCCTTCTTCTGTCTTCAAAGTCAACATTGTAGGATCTTCTAATCTCTCTCTGTTTCTGATGCTCCTACCTTTCTTATCAGGACCCTTGTGATTGCACTGGATCTAACTCAGATAATCCAGGATAATCTGATGAACCTAACTTAATCACATATGAAAAGTCCCTTTACACATATAAGGTAAACAAGGTTCAGAAATTAAAATGTGCACACCTCTTTGGGTCATTTTCCTGGCTTCTACAAGTATGTCCCAGATACTGCATGGGACCTACTTATACTAAAAAATTATTCATTGTTTTTCTGACATTCAAATTTAACTGGACATATTTTGTTTTTATTTGCTAAATGTGGCAACCCTAGTTTTAAGGGGGTGTGGATGGTGTATATTCTCTATGGCATGCTAACTATTATACCTAAGGCTCAAGCAATAAGTTAAAAATTGTATTTGGACCAGTGAGCTGTTTTTTTCCCCATTTTATAAAATGGAAATAGCCTTTTAATATTTTGTACTATATTTTTAGGGAAAAGCTGCTTAAAAATTTCTATCAAATTAATCTTCAATATGGAAATTTTATTTCTAAGAATAAGTAAATGAACATACCTTAACAGTCAGAGAGAAAGGATGCCAAGTATTTATTGTAAACATTTCCAATTTTCCCAAACACCACATGGTTCAGTTCTCTCAACCAGCCCATTAATAAACCCAAAAATGTGGGCCTAAACTTGGCTTAGCTTGGCCATACTTAATTACTGAGTGTATAGGATGTTTTCCTCTTTTAAACAAAACATTTAATGGGCAAGAAGGGGGCCAGAAAGTAGGCCTATCACAGTCTAGGATGGATTCACCTGATTTCCAGTCCAGCTGCTTTCTGAATAATCCCTGGAACAATTGTCTCTGTGCGTGCTGGAGGTCCCAAGGCCTTCTCATTTCTTCCGACTTCTCTTACTCGACTCTTTTCTAGTCTGACAGTAGCAGGACACCCTGTCCTCCTAGTGAAGGGGATCTAACTTCAACTACTTCCCACTCAAGGAATCAATCAGCAGTTCTCCTCAAGCCCCCTTTAATGACTATGTTAAAATTGATTACAGTTTTTACTGACAAGTAAGTACTACAAGACTGAATTCCATTAAAAAAAAAATCTACCTTAAATAGATTGCTCTGGTGGTGTTGGATAATAACAAAAATTATCCAGAACTTAGAAATAAAGCCAAGAAGATGTATGTCTTTTTAATGTTGTACTAGAGCATGGTTTGAATCTGCCCACAAGGAAGAGACCTGGGTTTGATCTCTGGGTTGGGAAGATCCACTGGAGATGGGAATGGCTACCCACTCCAGTATTCTTATATTACCCACTCCAGTAATCTGCCTGTGATACAGGAGACCAGGGTTCGATCCCTGGGTTAGGAAGTTCCTCTGGAGAAGGGAATGGCAAACCACTCCAGTTTTCTTGCCTGGAGAATTTCATGGACGGAGAGGCCCGGCAGGCTACAGTCTGTGGCGTCTCGAAGAGTCGGACACGACTGAGTAACTAACACATACAGTCAGAGCATGGTTTAGCAGGCCCATCTAAGGATTATTTCATTCCCTGTGTCTAGGAAGTTGTACTATTATATTATTGTACTTCTCTAGCTACTACTAAAGACTCAGACTTTATGCCGTTGATTATTAACTTGCAGACCTGTATCCTGTCCAACAGAAGTGCAGGTAATTTCTTTCCATAGAAAAAATATCTTCAAATGTTATGATTTCACTGCTCTGAAGCATATTAACCAGTTTTATCTTCAAGTTAGTCAGTCAGTCAGTTCAGTTCAGTCACTCAGTTGTGTCCGACTCTTTGCAACCCCATGAACCACAGCACACCAGGCCTCCCTGTTCATCACCAACTCCCAGAGTCCACCCAAACCCATGCCCATCAAGTCGGTGATGCCATACAACGATCTCATCCTCTATCGTCCCCTTCTCCTCCTGCCCTCAATCTTTCCCAACATCAGGGTCTTTTCCAATGAGTCAGTTCTTCGCATCAGGTGGCCAAAGTACTGGAGCTTCAGCTTCAACAGTCCTTCCAATGAACACCCAGGACTGATCTCCTTTAGGATGGACTGGTGGATCTCCTTGCAGTCCAAGGGACTCTCAAGAGTCTTCTCCAATACCACAGTTCAAAAGCATCAGTTCTTCAGTGCTCAGCTTTCTTTATAGTCCAACTCTCAAATCCATACGTGACCACTTGAAAAACCATAGCCTTGACTAGACGGACCTTTGTTGACAAAGTAATGTCTCTGCTTTTTAATATGCTGTCTAGTTTGGTCATAACTTTCCTTCCAAGGAGTAAGTGTCTTTTAATTTCATGGCTGCAATCACCATCTGCAGTAAGTCTGACACTGTTTCCACTGTTTCCCCATCTATTTCCCATGAAGTGATGGGACCAGATGCCACGATCTTAGTTTTCTGAATGTTGAGCTTTAAGCCAACTTTTTTCACTCTCCTCTCTCACTTTCATCAAGAGGCTCTTTAGTTCTTCTTCACTTTCGGCCATAAGGGTGGTGTCATCTGCATGTCTGAGATTGTTGATATTTTCCCTGGCAATCTTGATTCCAGCTTGTGCTTCCTCCAGCCCAGCGTTTCTCATGATGTACTCTGCATAGAAGTTAAATAAGCAGGGTGACAATATACAGCCTTGACATACTCCTTTTCCTATTTGGAACCAGTCTGTTGTTTCATGTCCAGTTCTAACAGTTGCTTCCTGATCTGCATACAGGTTTCTCAAGAGGCAGGTCAGGTGGTCTGGTATTCCCATCTCTTTCAGAATTTTCCACACTGTATTGTGATCCACCAGTCAAAGGCTTTGGCATAGTCAATAAAGCAGAAATAGATGTTTTTCTGGAACTCTCTTGCTTTTTCCATGATCCAGTGGATGTTGGCAATTTGATCTCTGGTTCCTCTGCCTTTTCTAAAACCAGCTTGAATATCTGGAAGTTCATGGTTCACGTATTGCTGAAGCCTGGCTTGGAGAATTTTAAGCATTACTTTACTAGTGTGTGAGATGAGTGCAATTATGTGGTAGTTTGAACATTCCTTGGCATTACCTTTCTTTGGGATTGGAATGAAAACTGACCTTTTCCAGTCCTGTGGCCACTGCTGAGTTTTCCAAATTTGCTGGCATATTGAGTGCAGCACTTTCATAGCGTCATCTTTCAGGATTTGAAATAGCTCAACTTGTTCCATCACCTCCACTAGCATTGTTCATAGTGATGCATCCTAAGGCCCACTTGTCTTCACATCCCAGGATGTCTGGCTCTAGGTGAGTGATCACACCATCATGATTATCTGGGTCGTGAAGCTCTTTTTCGTACAGTTCTTCTGTGTATTCTTGCCACCTCTTCTTAATATCTTCTGCTTCTGTTAGGTCCATATCATTTCTGTACTTTATCGAGCCCATATTTGCATGAAATGTTCCCCTGTTATCTCTGATTTTGTTGAAGAGATCTCTAGTCTTTCCCATTCTGTTGTTTTCCTCTATTTCTTTGCATTGATCACTGAGGAAGACTTTCTTATCTCTCCTTTCTATTCTTTGGAACTCTGCACTCAGATGCTTATATCTTTCCTTTTCTCCTTTGCTTTTTGCTTCCCTTCTTTTCACAGCTATTTGTAAGGCCTCCTCAGACAGCCATTTTGCTTTTTTGCATTTCTTTTTCTTGGGGATGGTCTTGATTCCTGTCTCCTGTGCAATGTCACGAACCTTCATCCATAGTTCATCAGGCACTCTGTCTATCAGATCTAGTCCCTTAAATCTATTTCTCACTTCCACTGTATAGTCATAAGGTATTTGATTTAGGTCATACCTGAATGGTTTATGTTAGTAATGTTCTTCTAACCTCCCTCCCCCACTTTTTTTAAATGACTTTCCTGATGAGTGATATACACCCTTGTCCTTGAAATGTTGCATCCATCTTCACACGCTTATCAGATCCCTTATTAATGAACTGAACAAAATCTTTGACTTGTATACATCCTAGATTCATATGAGAATCATGTTTTAACTTTTTGGAAATTATGTCTCGATACTAATAAGTCCACGTAGCTTATGCTATGAATTTGCTGTAACAACGTCTTTCATCACAGGTTGAAGGCCCAGATTCTTAGCGTGGCATTCAAGCTTCTTTATATTCTGGCCCCAGCTGGCATCTCCTTTACTGTGAAACACTCCCCAAGCTCTTCTTTCCAACCCACACCATCCTTTCCTCTGGCAGAGTCAGATGTCCCCTCATCTATTGCACTCAACATCTCCACACACATGTTTATTGATAAAGTGAACTACTGAACTATTTTCCTACCTTGTGTTGACATGCAACCTAGAGGTTAATTAAGATAATGCATTTCATCCCCTGGCCACAGAGATTGCTTCATATGGGGTTCAGTAAGCATTGTTCTCAGGACATTGACAGGAATGGGTATGACAAAATCACTCTTTCTTTTCTGCTTGATGTGGTCAAAAGCCTGAAGCCCTGGAATCTGGTCATTCGGGGGGCAGGGGTGGAACCACCTCAGGATGAGCAGAAAGCACCTCGGAAAACGGGAAAGGAACCGAGGCCTTGCTAACATGAGGCAGCCTCTGGATCAGTTCTATTTCTAGACTTTTCAGTTCAGTGGACTAGTAGAGCTATGTGATCTCTTATGCCTGTTCCAAGCTACTTTTCTATTATTTCCAGTCAGAAGCAGCCTAGCTGATACTTATACCTGTATCAGTCATTTGTATATCCATCAATGTTTCCTGAATCATTCTTTATCTGCCTACCTTCTGTCCAAAGAGATCTTCGTGTTTCCAGCACCTTACAGTTTCTGACTTAATCTGACTTTATAAATATTCCCTGAATTAGGTATAGGCAAACCCTTCTGGGGGCTTCCCAGATGACACTAGTGGTAAGGAACTTTTCTGCCAAAGCAGGAGATGTAAGAGAAAATGGGTTCGATCCCTAGATCGGGAAGATCCCCTAGAGGAGGGCATGGCAACTCACTCCAGTATTCTTGTCTGGAGAATCCCATGGACAGAAGAGCCTGGTGGGCTACAGTCCATGGGGTTGCAAAGAGTCGGACATGAGTGAGTGACTTAATGTGCATACACGTACCCATCTGGTAACACTATATTCTTGATATTTCCTACAAGCTGTAAAATGAAAACTGGCTTTTCCCACCTTCGGCAGCCCCCAGTATCTACAGAATTCCAAGTCTTAATCCTCTTTTCAGACATCCCTCTCATCGCATCTGGAACCACATGAATCCCTGCATGCTTCTCCCCTACTCTGCCCACCCCTGCCCCCTTCTTCTGGGATTTGCAGAGAGAAACATGCGTGCACTGGCAAACTGCGGGTCTAAGAGCGTGCGTGTGTGTTAAATTGCTTCAGTCGTGTCTGACTGTTTGTGACTCTATGGACTGTAGCCCTCCAGACTCCTCTGTCCATGGGGATTCTCCAGGTAAGAATACTGGAAAGGGTTGCCATGCCCTCCTCCAGGGGATCATCCCAACAAGGGATTGAACCTGTGTCTCTTATGTCTCCTGCACTGGCAGGTAGGTTCTTTACCACTAGTGCCTCCTGCAAAGCCCGGGTCTAAAAGAGCCCTACATAAGAGTCCTCACATCACATGTCAACCAGATGCACTCTATCTCTTGCTACTTTGCATCTTGGAAATGATTGTGAAAACTCAGCATTCAATGTGGAGATTTCTTCCAAAAGTTATGAGTCCCTTTCTTTGAGCAGTCCCACTTGAGGACCAGGCTAGAAATCACCTCGGAAAGAGATTTTGCTGACAGATTCAGAGGGCCTGGGAATGAATCTCTTCTTCATGACCAGGCAGAAATGCTAGGAAGCATTTTGGAATCTTCTCTCTCAACTGGTATTCACAACATCTTCATCTGATGAGTATACTTGTCTCTCCTGAATAATCATTTTTTGACAACCATGCCAATTTTGTTTACTGGGTTCGTTTCTCTCTTGTAGAAAGAGTGAGTACTCTAAAGATCTGTGAGAAGACCAAGCCTAAAGAATTATTTTGTGCTTAATATATTTGCATACCTTGAGAGGAAGAAGGGAAAAATGTTACTTTGAGCTAGTTTTCAGTAGGTAGAAACCAGATAGATAGATTTGGTCATTTAAAATTGAAATTCAGTAAGTCCTTAAACACCCAGGAAAGAAATTTGTCTGCTTCAATTCCTAAACAAAATTGGTAAAATGCTAAAATAATATTGAATGAAATCAAAGTGGTCTCTGCCAGTTCCATATTTCAGATGTTATTTACTCTTGTGTTAGTTCCCCGGAACCCACTTCATCTGGGACAAACTGTTGCTAATAATTTATATACAATTCCTCAGATCTCCATGTTAAAATAGGGTGAAATAACCAATGTTAACCTGTTTTTTACACCAAAGGCCAAAAATTTCCTTCCTACCCACCACCTGGGGTCACATAGGAGCGTGGTGTTACCATTTAAACATGAAAAACCCTCAGTCTCTATGCTTCTTCCTCTCCCTCTCAATTCATGAAACACTTAGAGTTAAAAACAAGTGTGTAGTTCTTTTTTTTTTTTTTTTTTTTTACTGTGCTGGGTCTTTGTTGCTACACGGACTTTTTTCTAGTCGTGGTGAGCAGGGGCTACTATACAGAGCTGGTGTGTGGGCTTCCCATTGCAGTGCCTTCTCTTGTGGCACACAGGTTCTAGGGTGCCCAGGCTTCAGTAGTTGTGTCTTCTGGGCTCTAGAGCAGAGGGTCTATACTTGTGGTACACAGGGTCTATACATGGAGCACACAGTTACTCCATGGCATGTGGGATCTTTCTGAACAGGAATCAAACCTGTGTCTCCTGCATTGGCAGGCAGATTCTTAACCAGTAGATCATTAGGGAAGCTCTACTTTTATTTTTATTGTTAAATTTTGAGAAAGTTCTTTTTATATTCTGATTCCAATCCTTTATCAGATTTCTAATTCAAAAATGCTTTCTCCCATCGTACTGTTGAAGCCTAGCTTGAAAGATTTTTACTATTACCTTGCTAGCATGTGAAATGAGCACCATTGTATAGAAGTTTGAACATTCTTTGGCATTGCCTTTCTTTGGGATTGAAATGAAAACTGACCTTTTCCAGTCGTGTGGCCACTGCCTGAGTTTTCCAAATTGATTGGCATATTGAGTGCAGCACTTTCACAGCATCATCTTTTAGGATTTGAAGTAGCTCAACTGGAATTCCATCACTTCCTCTAGCTTTGTTGGTAGTAATGCTTCCTAAGACCTACTTGACTTCACACTCCAGGATGTCTGGCTCTAGATAAGTGATCACACCACTGTGGTTATCTGGGTCATGAAGATCTTTTTTTGTATAGTTCTATGTATTCTTGCCACCTCTTCTTAATATCTTCTACTTCTGTTAGGTTCATACTGTTTCTGCCCTTTATTGAGCCCATCTTGGTATGAAACATTCCCTTGGTACATTAATAAAAAACTGTCTTGATCATTGTAGCATTTTAGGTAAAGTAAATTCTCTATTTTGTTTTTTTTTCAATGTTGTGTTGGCTACTCTAGGTTCTTTTCATTTCCATATAAATTTTATAATCCTATTATCAACTTGGACCATAAGAAAGGTTTTGAATTTTTATTTTGATTGCATTGAGTCTATGGATCAATTTGGGGATAACTGATATCGTAACAGTGTCAGACTTTATTTTTTTGGGCTCCAAAATCACTGCAGATGGTGATTGCAGCCATGAAATTAAAAGATGCTTACTCCTTGGAAAGAAAGTTATGACCAACCTAGATAGCATATTAAAAAGCAGAGATATTACTTTGCTGACTAAGGCCCATCTAGTCAAGGCTATGGTTTTTCCTGTGGTCATGTATGGATGTGAGAGTTGGACTGTGAAGAAGGCTGAGCACCGAAGAATTGATGCTTTTGAACTGTGGTGTTGGAGAAGACTCTTGAGAGTCCCTTGGACTGCAAGGAGATCCAACCAGTCCATTCTGAAGGAGATCAGCCCTAGGATTTCTTTGGAAGGAATGATGCTGAAGCTGAAACTCCAGTACTTTGTCCACCTCATGCGAAGAGTTGACTCATTGGAAAAGATTCTGATGCTGGGAGGGATTGGGGGCAGGAGGAGAAGGGGATGACAGAGGATGAGATGGCTGGATGGCATCACGGACTCAATGGATGTGAGTCTGAGTGAACTCCGGGAGTTGGTGACAGACAGGGAGGCCTGGAGTCCTGTGATTCATGGGGTCGCAGAGAATCGGACACGACTGAGCGACTGAACTGAACTGAACTGAACTGAACTGATATCGTAACAATATTCCGTCTCCAATCTATAAACACAGTATATATTTGAATTTATTTAAATGTCTTTAGTTTTTTCAACCACGTTTCATAGTTTTCAGCATACAAGTCTTGTACATATTTTGTTGTGTGATACATTTACATTTTCAGTGCACTCAGATGATAAAAATATATTGGTAAAAAAAGACAGGGAGATAAAAGATGTGATGTTATACCAGCCAAAGAAGACCTTAGATATGGCCAGAGTGGACATATTTTTACACTGGGGTTGTGAGGGCATTTTCCACCTCTTCTATTGTTTGCCCTGCATGTCTTCTTTTGGGAGGAATCAGGCCAGAAGCAGGAGCAGTCAGAGTTGATTGCTCCTGCCACACTGCCAGTGGCCCTGTCATGCTCAGCCCAGCAGTTCTGATAGAGCTGTTCCTGTGTTGATACTTCCCCACCCACCCCATCACAGTGATTGGGCTCATGGTTTTTTATTGGAACCAAGACATGCCAGTGAGACTCAACATTGGGAGCCTGGATAGAAAGAAGTAATGTTTTACTTTTAAAAGAAGTACCAGCTAGGACAGGGATATCATAACCCTGGTGCTATGGAAAGCTACTTTTGTTCCCTCTTATTGAAACTCCCTGCCTGACAAATTTAGAGAACTACATCAGATCAAGTAATTAGTGGACACAATTTGCAGTAACCAGCCTCCAGCACACCTCCAAGGTAGCCTCTTAGATAGCCTCCTTCTGATTCTTGTCACCTGGTATTCACCTTTATGGAGGCCCCAGTTTGAATGGGGATGATCTATGTAGCCAATAGTTGTTGCAGAAATGATGGGGCTTCAATTCCAAAGCTAGGTCATAAAAGATAAAGCAGCTTCCACTTTGCCCTCTCTTTGAATACTTGCTTCAGGGAAAACCAGCTGCTTGCCACAAGGACATCAAGTAGCTCTGCAGAAAGTTCCATGTAAGGTGCACCTCAGGTCTCCTACAGACATATGACTGAGTTACTCTCCAGCCCCAGCCAAGTGTCAGATGAAGCTCCAGAGAGCATTTTTATTGCAATCTTAGGACAAGACAAGCCTTAGGCCAAAATTGCCAACTAAACTGTTTCTGAATTCTTAACTCATAGAAACTGTGTGAGGTAATAAGTATGTATTGTTGTTTAAAAGCCATTATTTTTGAGGTTAATTTGTTATGCAGTATTAGATAACTAATATACTAACAAAGCTCAGTCAGATTTGCCCCAACTTAAAGATGATCATTTTTTCCCGACTCTCTCCATTTTTATTTTCTTTATGGGTCAGCTCCTCCAGGACAGCCCTCCTTTGTGTGATCTTTCGATAATAATTTGCTGACTTCTTTCCCAGTCGGAACCCTGTTGCCCTCCTTTGACTCTTGTGATGTACCTAAGTTCATTCCTCACAGCCACCAGGTCTCCAATTCTGTAGTCCCTGGAATAGTCCCATGTGTTCATTAAAAAATTTCTTTTCTCCTTGTCCAGTTCCTCTGTTTCCAAGCAGCTTTGTTCCTTACATTATGGGTTTTTTTTTATATATACTTCATTCTTTTTTTGCCCTAACCATCTTTCTTTCTTCTCTCTTTTATAATTATATAATTTTCCATAGATATTATTCCTTAAATGTGCTCCTTTTTTTTTTTTTTTACAATACTGATGACTTTGTACTTGCTGTTTGTTAGTTACATTCTTTTATCCATTCATTCCCCTATTATTCATTCCTTGAGTAAATACACCTTGTGTCCCTACCACATGCCAGGCATTTTGTACACTAAGCGCTGGTGGAACTTCCCTAGAATATCCTTATCCTTGCCTTTAAATGCCCTCTTTCTCCACCTGAACTTCCACTTAATTGAATTACCTGACTTTTATTGTGAGCCTACTCAAGGTCAGACACTGTGCTAGACATGCTTTAAACCTCTGCTCAAATTACCATCTCTTGTAAGACATCCTTTTTCTGCCAGAGTTAATTGCTTCTGTCGTACTCTGTACTGGTAATTCAACAGTGTTTTGCTTACTCATTTGTTTATTTCTCATCCTTTCATCAGGTGTTTTTGAGAGCCTGCTATATGCCTGACTTTGTGTTAGAACCTGAGGAAACCATAGTGTGAGGTAAGTGCCAACAGATATTTGTGCCTAATGCAATGGAAATTCTAGGGTGGAGCAACTAATGATGTGCTGTAATTATTTCCCTTGGTCCCTGTGTTCTTCAAAGATCTTGAACTACCTGAAGGCATAGGTTACATCTTCTTGTTATTCCCAGTACCTAGCACAGTCTCAGGCACATGAAAGGAGCTTACTAAAGGTTTGTTGTTTGTTTGAAGCTCACTACCGTGTTATTTGACAACTGGGAACCAGCCAGCATTGGGTCATCACATAGTCATCAAATTAAGACTCTCTCCAGGGCCCCACATTTTGGCTTATGTCTTTTCTCAGAGTGGATTTAAAATGAAAGCTCATCTACAACTCAGTTGCATTTCGGAAGCTTTGCCCTGGTCAGACTGGCAACACGTCAAATTCACTAAATTTCTAGGAAAAGATTTAATAGATTTTGAGGGTGGCTTTAGAGAGAGATGAAGGAGAAAAACTAGCTTTTGGAAGACTAGATGGTAGCCAAATGTAAGGTTGGTCTTCTTCTAAATCTTTCTAGGGCTAATGAAAGTTCAACAAGTTACCTTTAGCCTGGGGTCTGAAAATAAATGAAGCATCCAAGAGGAATCAAAGACTAAAAACAGAAATTACTTGAATAAGATTTACAAATATGCCCCAGCCCTATGTAAAATACTTTTGATGTCTGCATTTCTGCCAACTCCGTATTTTTATTGTTGTTCACTTGCTAAGTCTTGTCTGACTCTTCGACTCCATGGAAATCGAAAAAGGAGAGAGCATGCCAGGCTTCTCTCTCCATCACTATTCCCCTGAGTTTGCTCAAACTCATGTCCATTGAGTCAGTGATGCCATCCAACCATCTCATCCTCTGTTTTCCCCTTTTCTTCCCATCAATCTTGCCCAGCATCAGAGTCTTTTCCAATGAGTCTACTCTTCACATCAGGTGGCCAAATATTGTTGCTTCAGCCTCAGAAACAGTCCTTCCAGTGAACATTCAGGGTTAGTTTCCTTTAGGATGGAGTGATTTGATCTCCTTGGTGTCCAAGGGACTCTCAAGAGTCTTCTCCAGCACCACAGTTCAAAAGTGTCAATTCTTTGGCCTTCTTTATGGTTCAACCCTCACATCCATACATGACTACTGGAAGAACCATAGCTTTGACTAGATGGACCTTTGTTGGCAAAGTGATATCTCTGCTTTTTAATATATTGTCTGGGTTTGTCATAGCTATTCTTCCAAGAAGCAAGTGTCTTTTAATTTCATGGCTGCAGTCACTGTACACATTGATTTTGGAGCCTAAGAAAATAAAATCTGACACCGTTTCCACATTTTCTCCATCTGTTTGCCAGATCCAGAGAGATGATATAGGGTGGGAGGTGGGAGGGGGGTTCATGTTTGGGAACTCATGTACACCCGTAGCGGATTCATGTCAATGTATGGCAAAACCAATACAGTATTGTAAAGTAAAATAAAGTAAAAATAAAAATTAAAAAAAAAAAGTGATGAGTCCAGATGCCATGATCTTAGTTTTTTGAATGCTGAGTTTTAAGCCAGCTTTTTCACTCTCCTCTTTCACCTTCATCAAGAAGCTCTTTAGTTCCTCTTCATTTTCTTCCATTAAAGTGGTATCATCTGCATGTCTGATAGATATACTCACAATTAATGAAATAATTTGCATATTTTATACCTAATGAAAATATTTCCTTTACTTCTAGAAAATAAGATGCTGAAGGGAGTTTCATGATGTAGGTTCAGAAGTATCATAAGATTTTGTCAATTACAATCTGTCTTCAGGTACCCTTGATGGTTAATGGGATTCTTCTCTAACCAGATTAATTCACTCTAGAAAATGAGATGGTGAGATAACAGTAAGCACGGAAATATTCCACTGTTTGGAAAACTTGCATTCCAAGTGGTTATTAAGCTTATTTGCTTATCTTAACCTTATCTTTGTATTGACCTGCATTTCAAAATGATGACGTGCTCTGAAGTCTCAGACCCCAGTATAGAACAAAGCAGAACAGTTAGATTTCCTTAATGTCACTGTCACTTTGCTAGAACAAAATCCTCCTATAGTAAATATGCTATTTTAGAAATCTCTTGTGTCACAGAGTCCCAAGTGAAAGCATTGACTCATTTGTTTTTCCTTATTTATTTTATAAAATATAATTTTATCAACAAAATGATTACATTGATTATAATTCAGAAGTTATCTCCAAATTTTCTAATTCTATACCAGCAAGTTAATTTATTTTACTCAAGTGGATTGCAACAAACACAATTTCATTTAAGCTAAATTGACCTTCTGACTATCCCCATGCTCGGATGATTCTTTTGGGGGTGTTAGGCATTTCTGGAACTGATCATTAAGGAGATGATAACCCTGAACTTTTTTTTTCCCCTCTCTGGGCAAATTTGTCTACCCATCTAGGAGGAATATGTTTTCTAATTCCAGTGCCTTTTCTCTCTTCCTTTGTTCATCTGGAGAACATTTGCTTGGCTTGTAAGATCAAGTCAATGGCTGTATCATCCATAAAAACTTACTTAATTACCCACTTAACTCTGGGAGAACTGCACTCCTCCTTGTGTGTACATTTTTGTCTCCTGTTACTATGTGTGTGTAAATATTTAAAAATAAAATTTAGCTTTCAACTTTGTGGTAACTGTGGATTCACATATATTTGTAAGAAATAATATAGGGATATTTATATACTGTTTATTCAGTTACCCTCCAGTGGTAACATCTTTCAAAACTCTGTACAATATTACAACCAGAATATGGACATTGATACAGTCAAAATACAGGACAATGCCGTCACCACAAGAATTTCTCTTGTTGCCTTTCATAGCTATATCCACTTTCTCCCTCGTTGTTGTTGTTTAGTTGCTAAGTCATGTCCAACTTTTTTGCAACCCCATGGACTGTAGCCCACAAGGTTCCTCTATCCATAGGCTTTCCCAGGTGAGACTACTGCAGTGGGTTGCTAGTTCCTTCTCCAGGGGATTTTCCCAACCTAGTGCTCAAACTCCCATCTCCTGCATTGGAAGGCAGGTTCTTTACCACTGAGCCACCAGGGAAGTCCAAAGTGATCACTAATCTGCTTTTCACATGTATAACTTTGTCATTTCAAGAATGTTATATAAATGGAATAATACAGTATATGACTTTTGGGGATTAGTTTTTTTTTCACTCAGCATAATTCTTTGAAGATTCATTCAAGTCATTGCATGTTGTATAAATCAATGATTCCTTTTTATTGCTGAGAAGTTTTCCATGCTCTGGATGCAGCAAAGTCTGACCATTCACACATTGGTTATTACAAATAAAGCTGTTGTGAGCATTTATGTGCAGATTTTTGTATATAAGTTTTTATTTCTCTGCAATAAATGCCCAAGAGTAAAATTACTGGGTGATATGGTAGTGGCATGATCAGTTTCATAAGAAACCACCAGCCTGTTTTCTAGAGTGGCTGTTTTTTACATTCTGACCAGAAATCTATGAATGATTTGGTTTCTTCACATCCTTGTCAGTGTTTGGTGTTCTCTGTTTTTTATTTTAGCCATTCTGATAGGTGTGTAATGATGGCTAATAATGATGAATATCTTTTTATGTGTATATTTTATGTGTATATTCTTCATCTTAACAGCAGAGGTTAAAACTTTGTTTTATATTAAATAAGAGGGTTTTATATTAAATAAGAAGGGTGCTCTTTTGTCTTGTTCCTGATCTCAGAGGTAGCTGCTGCTGCTGCTAAGTCACTTCAGTCGTGTCTGACTCTGTGCGACCCCATAGACGGCAGTGCACCAGGCTCCCCTGTCCCTGGGATTCTCCAGGCAAGAACACTGGAGTGGGTTGCCATTTCCTTCTCCAATGCATGAAAGTGAAAAGTGAAAGTGAAGTTGCTCAGTCATGTCCAACTCTTAGTGACCCCATGGACTGCAGCCTTCCAGGCTCCTCCGCCCATGGGATTTTCCAGGCAAGAGTACTGGAGTGGGGTGCCATTGCCTTCTCAGAGGTAGACTGGTATGTAATTCACTATTGAATGTTAGCTGCAGCTCTTTTTGTTTATGCTCTTTATCAAGTCATGGAAGGCCCCTCTATTCCTATATTGCTGACTTTTATTTTTTTAATCATGAATGGGTATTGGATTTGCCAAATACTTTTTCTGCATCAATTGATTTAATTGTGGTTGGTTCTTTTTTGCCTATTGGTTAGTAGATTCAGTTCAGTTCAGTTCAGTTGCTCAGTCGTGTCCGACTCTTTGCGACCCCATGAATCGCAGCACGCCAGGCCTCCCTGTCCATCACCATCTCCTGGAGTTCACTCAGACTCACGTCCACCAAGTCTGTGATTACATTGATTCATTTTAAAATGTTGAATCAGCCTTCTGTACCTAGAATAAATTCCAGTTAGCCATGATATAATTCTTTTCATTCATTACTGGATTCAGTTTGCAAATATTTTATTGAAGGCTTTTATGTGTAAGCTCATGAGATATTAATATGGAGTACTAGGGGCTATTTTTGTTTGGTTTTGGAATCAGGCTAATCTCAAAAAATGGAGAAGGAAATGGCAACCCACTTCAGTATTCTTGCCTGGAGAATTCCATGGATGGTGGGGTATAGTCCATGGGGTCACAAAGAGTCGGACACGACTGAGTGACTAACAGTCTCACAAAATGAGTTCTATTTGCTGCAAGAGTTTGTATAAATTGATATTATTTCTTCTTTATATATTTGGTAGAATTCTCCAGTAAAACCAGGAATAAACAGAAGGATATCCTGCAGATCCTGAAGCCATTAAAAAAACCCATCTAGTCAAAGCTATGGTTTTTCCAGTGGTTAGGTATGGATGTGAGAGTTGGACTATAAAGAAAGCTGAGCACCAAAGAATTGATGCTTTTGAACTGTGGTGTTGTAGAAGACTCTTGAGAGTCCCTTGGACAGCAAGGAGATCAAACCAATCAATCCTAAAGGAAATCATCATTGGAAGGACTGATGCTAAAGCTCTAATACTTTGGCCACCTGATGTGAAGAATTAACTCATTGGAAAAGCCCCTGTTGGTGGGAAAAACAGAGGATGAGATGGTTGGATGGCATCACTGACTTGATGGACATGAGTTTGAGCAAACTCTGGAAGTTGGTGATGAACAGGGAAGCCTGGTGTGCTGCAGTCCATGGGACTGCAGAGTAGGACAACTGAGCGACTGAACTGAACTGATTGAAGAGAATAATATTAAAAGAAAAAACAACAGCTACAGGATCTACAGCAATAGCCCCTGTTTCATTTCTGAGACAGATGATTTGGGTCTGCTCTTTTTATCTTTGTCAGTTGTAGTAGATTGATGACTTCCTAAAGATATATCCACCTGGACCCTTAAAATGCCATCTTATTTGGAATGAGGATTTTTGCAGATACAACTAAGGCAAAGATCTTGAGGTGAGATCATTCTGGACTTAGGTTAGACCCTAAATCCAATGACTTGTATCTTTAGAATAAAAAAAGGAAGGAGATGGGACACACACAGACTCAAAGAAGATGATGCAAAGATGGATGTAGATATTGGAGTGATGCGTCTACAAGCCATGAAACTCCAAAGTTTGCTGGCAAGCATCAGAATAAGAGAGAGGCAGGGAACAGTCTCTCGCTCAGAGTCCCCCAGAAGGAACCAGTCTTCCTGACACCTAGATGCTGGACTCCTGGCCTCTTGAATTATGAGAGAGTGAGTGTCTGTTGTAAACCACACAGTTTGTGGTAATTTTTTATGGCAGCTCTAGGAAACTAATACATCAGTCTTCTGAAAGACAAGCTTTGTAAACCTGATGGATTTTTTTGAGGAACCAGATTTTGTTTCATTCGTTTTCTCTACTGCTTTTCTGATTTCAATTTCAGTGATTACAGCTCTTGTCTCTTTTTGTTTTCTCCTTTTTTCTGGCTTTGGGTTTATTTTGCTCTGCTTCTAGTGTTTTGAGAAAGCTACTTACATGACTGATTTGAGACTTTCACTCTTTTCTAAATGTGAACATTTAGCACTATAAATTTCCCTCTTGTCACTGTGTCCCAAAAATTTTGATATGTTGTATTTTCATTTTCACTTATTTCTGTGTGTTTTTAAAATAGTTTCTTTGAGACTTCCTTTTTTGAACCATGGATTAGTCTGAAGTGTGTTGGTTAATTTCCACGTGTTTGGAGATGTTCTTGTCTTTCAGTTACTCATTTCCAGTTTGATTGTACTGTTAGAGGATACAATGTGTGTGATTTTGATTCTTTTAACTTTGTTAAGATTTGTTGTATGGCACAAGATGTGGTCTATCTTGATGAGTAATATTTTGGAAGCACTAGGAAGAAAATATGTATTCCACTGTTATTGATAGAATGTTCTAAATAATCAGTTAGATCCTGTTGATTGTGTTCTTCAGTTTGAATGTATCCTTATTGGTTTTCTATCTAGTAGTTCTATCAATTGCTGAGTGCACATTGTTGAGGCCTTTAACTATAACTGCAGACTTTTCTCCTTTCAGCTTTATCAGTTTTTTCTTCATGTATGATGAGGCTCTGCTGTTTGGAATATACACACATCTAAAATTGTTATGTCTTCCTGATGGACCAATCCTTTTATCATTATTTAATGTGACTGAAAGTTGCTCAGTCATGTCCAACTCTTTGCAACCCCATGGACTATAGTCCATGGAATTCGCAGGGCCAGAATACTGGAGTGGGTAGCCTTTCCCTTCTCCAGGGGATCTTCCCAACCCAGGTCTCCCGCATTGCAGTTGGATTCTTTACCAGCTGAGCCACATGGGAACAACAACAACAACAATATCTCTTTTGGTCTGCAGCATGATTTTTCAATGAGGAGTCTACTGGATCTGATACAAATAAATATTTCTTGTTGCTATTGTCCAGTCTCTTAAGTCATGTCCTACTCTTTGTGACCCATGAACTGTAGCATGCCCGGCCCCTCTGTCCTCCACTATCTCCTAGAGTTTGCTCAAATTTATGTTCATTGAGTCAGTGATGCTATCTAACCATCTCATCTTCTGCTGCCCTCTTCTTTTGCCTTCAATCTTTTCCGGATCAGGGTCTTTTCCAATGAGTCAGATCTTTGCATTGGGTGACCAAAGTATTGGAGCTTCAGCTTCAGTACCAGTCCTTCCAATGAATATTCAGAATTAATTTCCTTTAGGATTGATTGGTTTGATCTCCTTGCTGTCCAAGGGACACTCAAGAGTCTTTTCCAGCACCAAAATTAGAAAGCATAAATTCTTTGGGGTTCAACCTTCTTTATGATCCAACTCTCACTTCCATACATGACTACTGGAACAACCATAGCTTTGACTAGCCAATCCTATTTTTTGTTTTAATTAGTATTTGCATGGTGTATCTTTTTCTGTTTACTTTCATTCTTCCTGTGTTGTATTTGGAGTTTCTTGTAGAAAGCATATTATTGGTTCATTTTTTAACTCACTCTGTTAATATCTGTCTCTTAATTGGTATTTTAGATCATTAATATTTAAAGTAATATTAAAATCTGAACATTTGTGTTCCTCCCAAGTTTATATCCTGAAACCCTAATCTCCAAAGGTGATTGTATTAGTTTGTGAGGCCTTTGGGAGGTGATTGAACCATGAGGGTAGAGTCCTCATGAATGGGATTAGTACTCTTATGAAAGAGATCCCATAAAGTTCCCTAGCCCCATCCGCCAGGTGAGGATAAAAGTAGAAGTCTGTGACTTGGGGAAGAGGGCTGACACAACCCAACTTCAGGACTTACTGTAAAGCTCCAGTAATCAAGACAGTGTGGTACTGGTGAAAGAAGACAAATACATAAATGAAACAGAATAGAGAGCCCCAAAATAAACCCAAATAAATGTAATCTTTTCAATAAATAGTGGTGAAACAAGTGGAAATCCACATTCAAAAAAAAATGAATCTAGATATGGATCCTATGCACTTGACAAAAACGAGCTCAAGATCCTAGATCTAAATTTGTAACACAGAAGTATAAAACTCTGAGAAGCATGGAAGGTATATACCTCAACATAATAAAGGCCATATATGACAAACCTACAGCAAGCATCATCCTCAATGGTGAAAAGCTGAAAGCATTCACTCTAAGATCAGGAGCAAGACAAGAGTGTCCACTCTCACCACCACTTTTTCAACATAGTTTTGCAAGTCTGAACTACAGCAATCATAGAAGAAACAGAAGTAAAGGGAATCCAAATTGGAAAAGAAGTTAAAACGTCCCTGTTTGTAGATGATGTGATACTCTACACAGAAGATCCTAAAGACGCTACCCAAAAACTACTAGAACTCATCAATGAAACTGGTAAAGTTGCAGGTTACAAAATTAATACATAGAAACCTGCTGCCGTTCCATACAGTAACAGCAAAAGATCAGAAAGAGAAATTCAAAAAGTAATTCCATGGACCATTGCATCAGAAAGAATAAAACACCTAGGAATAAATCTACTTGAGGAGACAAAAGACCTGTACTCTGAAAATCATAAGATACTGATGAAAGAAATCAATGACATAAATAGATGGAAAGATATAGCATGTTTTTGGATTGGAAGAATCAATGTTATCAAAATGACTATACTACTCAAGACAATGTACGGATCCAATGCAATCCCTATCAGTTTACCATTTGCATTTTTCACAAATCTAGAACAAAAATAAATTTGCATGAAGACACAAAAGACCCCAAATAGCCAAAGCAATCTTGAAAAAAGAAAAACAGCTGGAAGAATCAGGCTCCCTGACTTCAGACTATACTATATATCTATAGTCATCAAAACAGTACGGTATTGGCACAAAAATAGAAATATAGATCAAAGGAACAGGATAGAAAACCCACAAATAAGCCCATGCACCTATGGTCAATTAATCTATGACAAAGGAGGAAAGACTACACAATGTTGGAAACACAGTCTCTTCAACAAATGGTGCTGGGAAAACTGGACAGCCACATGTTAAAAAATGAAAGTAAATCATTCCTTAATTCTATATACAAAAATAAGCTCAAAATGGGTTAAAGACCTAAATGTGAGACCAGACACTATAAAACTCCTAGAGAAAAACATAGGCAGAACACTCTCTGACATAAATCATAGCAACATCTTTTTTTGACACATCTCCCAGAATAATGGAAATAAAAGCAAACATAAACAAATGGGACCTACTTAAACTCAAAAGCTTTTGCACAGCAAAGGAAACAATAAACAAAATGAAAAGACAACCCACAGATTGGAAGAAAATGTTTGCAAATGATGTGACCAGTAAGGGATTAGTCTTCAAAATGTATAGCTATGACACTTAATAGCATCAAAAAAAGAACCCACTCAAAAAACAAGCAGAAGATCTGAATGGACATTTCTCCAAAGAGGACATACAAATGGCAAATATGCATATGAAAAGATATTCAACATCGCTAGCTGTTAAAGAAATGCAAATAAAAACTACAGTGAGATATCCCCTCACACTGGTCCGAATGGCTATCCTCAAAAAAGTCCACAAACAACAAATGCTGGAGAGTGTGTGGAAAGAAGGGAACCCTCCTGAACTGTCGGCGGAATGTAAATTGATACAGCCACTATGGAGAACAGTATGGAGGTTCCTTCAAAAACTAAAAATAAAGCTACCATATGACCTTGCAATCCCACTCCTAGGCATATATCCAGAGAGAACACGGCCTGAAAAGATACAGGCACCCCAATGTTCATTGCTACTGCACAGTAGCCAAGACATGGAAGCAACCTAAATGTCCATTGACAGAGGAACTGATAAAGAAAATGTGGTACATATATACAATGGACTAATACTCAGCCATTAAAAAGAATGAAATAGTGCCATTTGCAGCAACATGGATGGACCTAGAGAGTGTCATCCTGCGTGAAGAAAGTCAGACAGAGAAGGAGAAATATCATATGACATCCCTTATGTGCGGAATCTAAAAAGAAATGGGTGAACTTGCAAAAGACAAAGAGACTCACAGACTGAGAAAATGAACGTATGGTTGCCAGGGAGAAAGGATAGTTAGGGACTTTGGAAACGTCATGTAGCACTGCTATATTTAAAATGGGTAACCAACAAGGACCTGTTGGATAGCACATGGAACTCTGTTCAATGTTATGTGCCAGCCTGGAGGGGAAAGTGGTTGGGGCAGAATGGACACATGTGTGTGTATGGCTCAGTCCTTTCGCTGTTCACCTGAAAATACCACAACATTGTTAATCGGCTATACCCCCAATACAAAACATTTTTTGTGTTAAAAAAAGATAAAAATAAAAATTAAAAAAAAACTCTTAGAAGATAACAGGAAAAAATCTAGGGGACCTTGAATTTGGTGATGACTATTTTTATTATTTTTTAAAAAGCTTCTTATTTTGTATTGGGGTATAGTTGATTAACAAACAATGTTGTGATAGTTTCAGTGAACAGTGAAGGGATTCAGCCATACATATACATGTATCCATTCACCCCCAAATCCCCCTCCCATCCAGGCTGCCACATAACATTGACAGAGTTCCCTGTGCTAGACAGTAGGTCCTTGTTGGTTATCCATTTTAAATATAGCAGTGTGTACATGCCCATCCCACACTCCCTAACTATCACTTCCCCCCATGCTTTCCCCAGCAACTCATTCTTGAAGTCTGTGAGTCTCTTTCTGTTTTCTAAGAAAGTTCATTTGTATCATTTCTTTTTTGATTCCACATATAAGGGTTTTCATACAATACTTCTCGGTCAGATTACTTCACTCAGCATGACACTCTCTAGGTCCATCTATGTTGCGGCAAATGTGGCAATGACTTTTTAGATACAACAACTAAAACACAATCCGTGAGAGAAAGAATTAGCTGAACTTCATTAACGTTTTCTGTCTACAAATGATACTCTCAAGAGGATAAAAAGATAAGCCACAGACTTGGAGACTATATTTGCAAAAGACATGTCTAATAAAGGACCATTATCCAAAATGAACAAGTATTCTTCAAACTTAACAATTAAAAAAATGAACAATGCAGTTTTAAAAATAGGCCAATAATGTTAGTGTACCTCACGAAGATACACAGATGACAAATGAGCATATGAAAAATATTTCACATCGAATGACATAAGAGAAGTGCAAACTGAAACGAGATACTACTACACACATATTAGAAAGGCCAAGATTCAGAACACTGGCAACACCAAACGCTGGTGGGAATGTGAAACACCGGGAATTCTCATTCATTGTTTGTGGGAACTCAATACAACTACTATGGAAGATAGTTTGGTAGTTTCTCAAAAAGACTAAGCCTACTTTTATCATAAGACTCAGCAGTTATGCTCTTTGGTATTTACTTAAAGGAGATGAAAACTTATGTGCATATAAAAACCTACACACAGATGTTTATAACACCTTTATTCATAATTGTCAAAACTTGGAAGCAACCGAGATGTCCTTTAGTGGATGAATAGATAGCTGTGGTACATCCAGGCAATGGGATATGATTCATCATTAAAAAGAATTGAGCTACCAAGCCATAAAAAGACATGGAAAATCCTTGAGCATATATTACTAAGTGAAAGAAAACAATCTGAAAAGGCTACATACTCAATAATTCCAACTATATGACATTCTGGAAAAGTCAAAACATTGGAGAAAGTAAAAAGATATGTGGTTGCCAGTGGTTGCAGAGAGGGAGGGATGGACAGATGGAGAACAAAAGATTTTTTAGGGTAGTGAAATTACTCTGTATGCTACTATAGTGGTGGATACATGTCATTATACATTTATCCAAAACCATAGAATGTTCAACATAATGTAAACTATGGACTTTGGGTGATAATGATATGTCAGTGTAGGTTCATGAATTGTAACAAATACATACTCTTCTGGTGGGGGATATTGATAATGCAGGAGGCTATGAATGTGGAGTAGGGGGGACAGAGGGCATATGGGC
Source organism: Capricornis sumatraensis (assembly GCF_032405125.1). Lineage (NCBI taxonomy): Eukaryota > Metazoa > Chordata > Mammalia > Artiodactyla > Bovidae > Capricornis > Capricornis sumatraensis. Next base: position 91,099,715 of record NC_091074.1, read on the forward strand.
TATTTCTGTAACTTCCTCTCAATTTTGTTCAGAATCTAAGACTGCTATTCAAAAAAAGTCTTAAAAAATAGGTGCTAGAGTCACTTGAGGTTTTTATGAGTTTAAATGATATAATATATAAAAAGTACTTTGCTTCGTGCTTGACACATGAGAAGCCCTCAGTACTGCAATTAAAGATAAATAACATGATAAGGGAGCATTATAGCACAGGTAAAGGACAACTGGGAGACACAAAGTACAATAGAGGTTAGCACAGAGTGAGGAAAGGCTTTATTGGAGGAAGTGGGCCTCTCTGGCCCTTAATAAAGGAGCAATGCTTAGACAAGCCTCAAGGTGGGAGTGGTGAGGATGGCTACAGTATTCTAAACAGACCAGACCTGATGCGCTATGGTGAGGAGTAGGCAAGGTGCACCGCAGGACTGAGAAAAGATTATTTGGATGATCCACGAGGTCGTATGTAGAAGTCATAGTAATATGTCCTGAAAATTCCTCCCCTACAAAGTCCCTAAAATTTGGAATTATTTGTCTTTTTAAATGTAAAGCTAAATTTTCAAAAAATAAGGGAAACCTTTGAATTCTAAAATGTATAAAAGGATGGATGTAAGGAATTAATGAGCACTGAAACCAGCTGCTGCCATGGGAGCCTTTGTCAGCCCCTGACTGCCTGGAGCCAGGCTGTCCAGGGGTGACAAAGACAAGGGATGTCAGATTGGAGACTCCCACATAAACCTGCAGCTCTTCAGTGGGTTATCTGTACAAAAATCTGCCCCCTCACAGGGAGACTGGAAGAAAACTTGTCCTCTTCTGGTTGTAGCTCAGGGAAAAAAAAAAAAAGAAACAAAACACCACCAAGAATTCACAACCGCAGGCCAGCTGCTTATGGTGGAGTGTGGCCGACAGGCGCACTGCCCACATGATTTGATAAATTTCAGCTAAGAATTTGGTTCAGAGTAAACCAGGGTTGACAGTGCCTGAGATATATGGCAGATGCAAGCTAACATTCTCTCTGGAGGGATGCTTCTTAAACCAGGCCTCAAAGAACTTTAGAGAAAATTACAGGGAACCTGAGTCAAAAAGAAATTTTTTTAAAAAAATCAGAGAATGTGTAAGTAAACAATGTACTATGAGTGATAGTAAAATAACAAACCATAGATCCAAATCAACAAAGATACCAAATATTAAAATGATCACAGAGTATAAAGTCACTATGTTGAATATATCTGAATACATGAAAGAGGCTATTAAAGGTATAAATAAGGAGCAAGAGACTTCAAAATGACCAGGCAGATGTAGGAAGGGAAGTGATGAGAGATGAACCTGCAAAGCAGATAGTGGAAAACTGCGGGGAGCCTTGCCAGGTGAAGAACGTGGGACTTTGTATACAGACATAATGGAACCATTGTGAGACTGACATATGTTAAATGGAGTTTAACTAGGACTAATCTGGTAGCTGTATGCAGAAGGGACTAGAGGTGAGAGGGTGCCATAAAGATCAACTGGAAATTCCACGGCAGGAGTGCTGGTGTGTGCTCCTAAGAGAAATGAGAATGGAAAGAATCTGTGGAAGAAAAGCAATCCTGATGGAGAAACTAACAATATTTGGTGGCTGGATGTCAAGCGAGTAGGGAGGATTCTAGTCTAAGCCTTAGAGGCTCTGATTAACATCTTGTATTCCTTTCTCCTAGAACTTTTCCCCAACCCAAACCCCTGGATTCATCCTGGGCTTGCACTTGGCCCCCATGACCTGAGTATGAGCAATGTGTGAGCAGAGGGGAGCTACATAACCCCACAGGAAGCATCAGGATGCAGTAAACTTCCTACTAACCAAACACATGTGGGCTTCACACAACTCTGCTGACACAGGGTATTAATAATCGTGCATCAAATATTACAAAGCCCTCTTCTAGGCCCCATCTCATTTGATCCTGGAAGCAATCCTTGAAGTAGGCTGACAAGACCTTGTTACTTATCCCTACTTGATGAGTGGTGAAGTTGAGACTTAGGAGTATGAAGGAAGACTCCCCCAGGCCACACAAGCTGTTTAGTGGTGAAGCCCGCACTAGACTCTCCCAGGCTAGAGCTCTTTTAATTATTCCGTATCTAGGAGGGGGAACCTGTTGGTTGTTGTTATGTTCTATCGTATTTTTGGTCCTCACATTGATGCAGGGCCTAATGCAAAAGAAAGGATGTTGCTAGAAACCTTAGTTCTACTTAATTCATAGCTATAAAGAGGAGACTAATGCAATGTAGTTTGCAATTTCTGAGATGCTTTTGATCATAAGCTAGAATATGGAGTTGAAGGGGGGCTCTATTCGGGGAGAAAGGTTGAAAGAGATGCATGGAGTTGCTTAGAGAGATACAGTTGTAAAACGGGATAGCAGTTGAGTTTCTGACACTAAATTTTTGGTGCCCTATGGTGTTAATTAGACATTTCTTTTCAACCTGATTGACAGTGCATTTTAATGAAGAAATAACAGCCCAGGAGAGCCTGGCAGTATACGCTTTTCTTACAATTTACAAGCTGAACTTCCCTTGGCAACCTACATCTGGTTTGCTCTGCTGGTAAGTCTGTCAGTAGAACAATGTATAGGCTCTTTCATTTCCATAGGTTTGCTCTTATTAAAGCCTTCTGCATTTTCCTCCGCTTAATTCATTAGGGTTGTTAAATTTCACCAAATTACTTTCCTGAAGTTAAAAAAAAAAAAAAAGCACAGTTTTTACCTGCCTGAATAAAAGTGGGAGAGTATGGAAATGTGTAAGTTTTTAAGGCAAGAGGCTGTATGTTAAAGGTTGTATAGTGGAGGCTTCATGGAATTTCTTTTAAAGTATTTTTTTCTTCCTTTAAATGGGATGTTTCCTGGAAAATCAGAATAAATCCTAAAGGATTGCCTAAGCCTCCTGTGACCATTTGGAAATAGAAGGTCCCCACGTGTTAAAAATGCCTTGACAATCTCATAGTGGGTGTTTTGGAACACTTTTTTTTTTTTTTTTAAGATTTCACCTTCATTTTATATTTATAAATGGGCTTTAAAAATTAACACATCATTTATTTTTTACTTCTACGCAGGAGTAAAATGGCCATCTCTACCAGAGATTAACAGGAATCCTTGCTTTTCATAGATGAGCCAAGTGATTGGGGAGGACAGGCAGGAGAGACTGGGTGGACTCCCCCTGCCTGGGGATGGGGTTGAGAGCAGGGCTGAACCTACAAATTGGGGGTTAAGTGACTCCAGTAGAGGCTATAAAGGCAGAGAGCCAAGCAGATCATTACAAGCTTCTTCTCCAGGAAAGTGGAAGCCATTTAAAAAATTCCGGGAATTGCTTGGAACATGCAGCATTCTTAAACAAAGAACCTTTGTGACATTCAGAATTACTGAATTTAGGAGAGGAAAAGACTCACACCTCACCTGCCTTCCTTCCCTTGGTCTACTGCCACTGCTTTGTCGAGTTCATTTGAAAAGACCTCCAAATTTGGAGTCTAATCACAGTCCAACATTCTTGTGAGAAGGGCAAATGGGTGTTGTACCCTATTAAGGATTCTGCCCCTATGCTATTTCCAGGTGTTTGCCCACCTGGCTTTCATGATCTTCAATTCTGTATTAAAATTTTCTTGGGTTAGAAAAATGCTTGAATTCATACTTCATACAAACTTCTGTTAACACAGGCATATGATAGAAGAAAATCACAATAAGAATAAAGTTAAAGATCCACCCCGTGACACATGTTCACATCTTGTTATTTAGAACTGGGTTGTGTGAACACTCTTGGCTGCAAGAGAAGGTGAGTGATTTCTGGGCCGAGTGCTGCCCCAAATAAAGTCATAGGTTGATGGTAAGGAGCAAGGAGAGAATGGATATTGGATAGACCCTATGAGGTTCTGCCAATTCACCATCATTTGGAAATTGGGACATTTCTAATGTTACTTTCTGTGAACCAGTTACAATAGCCCCAGATTGCAGTAAAGCTCTTATGAGTTTCTTATTATTCAGCAATACAAATTCTTCATAAATTTCTTTAAGTTACAAAATAAAATTGAAGAAAGACAGAGAAAAAATACTTTCAATCTATTAGAGAAAACTAGTGTTATTTCTTTCAACCACTGATACACAAACAGACACACACAGAGACACACAGATACATATGCATACATATAAAATACTTTAAAAAATAAAGTGATTAACTTTGAATATCTTTATTTTTATTCCAGGCATTGCCATACTTGATTCTAAAGCAGAATGTAGGTTTAACCTTGCCCAGCACTACAGGATGTTTGTGTATCTGAACTGATGGATTCTCTCTCCCTCTCTCTTTCACCTGTGTGCACATATACACACACACACACATTAGTTTTGCCCATTTATCTGTAGATGGACACTTAGATTATTTCTACATCTTTGCTATTGACAATACTTTTATAATGAACATGGTAGTGCTAATATGTCTTTGAGATCCTGATTTCAGTTTTTCTGTATAAATATCCAGAAGTCAGAATCTAAGATCATATGGTAAGTTCTGTTTTTTAATTTTTGAGGAAGCTCCATACTGTTTTTTTGTAGCTGTGCACCATTTTGCTTTCCCACTAGCAGGGTACAAGGTTTCAATTTCTCCATAGCCTTGCCAACACTTGTTATCTTTTTTTTTTCTTTTTAATAAAAACCATTCTAACAGGTGTGAGATGGTATTTCATTGTGGATTTGATTTGCACTTCCCGGATGAACAGTAAACATTGAGCACTTATTCTTGTACCTATTGTCTATTTGGGGCTTCCCTGGTAGCTCAGCTGGTAAAGAATCTGCCTGCAATGCAGGAGATCCTGGTTCAATTCCTGGGTCCAGCAGATCTTCTGGAGAAGGGATAGGCTACCCACTTCAGTATTCTTGCGCTTCGCTGGTGGCTCAGATGGTAAAGAATCCGCCTGCAATACGGGAGACCTGGGTTTGATCCCTGGGTTGGGAAGATCCTCTGGGAGATGGCATGACAGCCTATTCCAGTGCTCTTGCCTGGAGAATCCCCACGGATAGAGGAGCATGGTGGGCTACAGTCCATGGGGTAGCAAATAGTTGGATACAACTGAGTGACTAAACACACTGTCTATTTATATGTCCCCCTTAGAGAAATGTCTGTTGAAGTCCTTTGACCATTTTTAAACTGGGTTATTAAGCTTTTTGTTGTTGTTGTTATTGAGTTGTAGGAGTGCCTCATCTATTTTGGAAATAAGCCTCTAATCAGATATATATTTTGCAAATATTTTCTCCAATTCTGTAGGTTCCCTTTTTATTCTATTGATGGTTACCTTTGCTGTGCAGAAGCTTTTTAGCTTGGTAGAGTCACACTTGTTTATTTTTGCTTTTCATGCCTATGTTTTGGTGTCTTGTCCATGATATCACTGCCAAGACCAAAGTCATGAGCTTTTCCCTAGACCTCACATTAAGGCTCAGACCTCAACTCCAGAGATGCCATGTCCTTGAGGTGCCTTCTCAGGTGAAGAGTGAATCCTTTGCTCCTTTCCTCAGGGACTGGAGGTTGGCTTGAGAAGAGGGTTTCTGGGGGCCAGAGATTGTGCCAGAAGAATAACCAGAAATGATAAGGGTGCCTAAAGCAGAAGTGTAAAAGGGCAGATAGGGTGAAAGACTAGGACACTAGAAAAGTCCAGAGACTTCCCCAAAGAAAGTGGGGAGGCCAGGAGTCAGGGTGTACCTGCCTGGGCTTTTATGTAGGCGGCCAAGGCAGGACTGGGTGAGCCAGGTTGCTATGTTGGAAGGCTCATGACATAGGCGAGGGTCCCCACTCCAGATACATGAATATCTTTATCAATATCTGCCCGGTGACTCTTACATAAGTCTGCTCTGTTTAACATAGCCTTGACCTACAGTGTTTTGGGTGTTTAAAGGTATCACCTGCTTTGAAATTGACAGTGCCGTTGTGGGCACTTTCTGGTATTTTCAGAAGACTATCACACGCTAACACATTTGATTCATAAACTGACTAATTCAGGAAGGGTCTCTGTGTCTCGGCTAAGGAAACTAACATGCACAGATGTTAAATCACTTGCTCCAGGCGCTGCTGCTGCCAGTTTGGGTGCTCTCCTTTCTCAAGGCAATGGGCTTGACAACAATGCACAATAATCTATTTATCACTTACAGATATAGCCATTCACAGAAGGTCAGGTTGACTAAAGGCTTTGTGATTAGCCGAATGGACGGTCGGGGACTCTCCATCTGGGCTGTCCACAGCCCCCTCCTCAGGAGTAGGACAGTTCCACCCAGTCAGCAGCTGGGTACCAAGATGCCACTCTGGGTTGTGAGGACAATATGGCGGTAGCATAGGAGATCAGTGCTCAGCAGCTGAGAAGGAAGGAAAAGCCCTGTGGACACATGAAGTTCTCTTCTTCCAAAAATGAGACTAATAACGACTAACTCACATTAAATGTGAACATGAGAAAACGTGATGTTACCTGTGAAGTCAGTGTATAAACTAAAATGATCCGATGGATCATTCATGTATACCTTGTGGCACAGTGCCTGGCATATAACATATGTTCAGCAAATATTAGATATTATTGATAACAAAACATAGTCACTGTATTACCTTATAGTAGTGTAGCAATTTTCAGTTTATAAGGTGCTTTCACATATATTATTACGGGCTTCCTAGATGGCACTAGTGGTAAAGAAACTGACTGCCAATGCAGGAGACTTAAGAAACGTGGGTTTGATCCCTGGGTTGGGAAGATCCCCTGGAGGAGGGCATGGCAAAGCACTCCAGTCTTCTTGCCTGGAGAATCTCATGAACAGAGGAGCCTGGTGGGCTATAGTCCACGGGGTCACACAGAGTCGGACACAACCGAAGTGTCTTAGCACGCATGCACACATAGGTTTATTATTATTATTCCATTTTTATAGATGAGGATACAGAGGCAAGTTTAAGTAGCTTTCCTAAGTTTACAGCCGATAAATTATAGCGCTGGGACTGTATCTAACTCAGAACTCTATTCTTCTAGCTAATCTAGGCATGTTTATTTTGCATGGTTTTCAGATCCTTCATTATTCAGTTTCTCCTCCTTGGTGCTTCTTATAAAAGTCTATTTTAAAATCCACTGTCTATAACTGCAAAAATATCCCAATATGGCCTGACTGTAGGAGAGTACAATGCGCCCATTACTTTCTTTGTTCTAGATGTTAGACTTTTATTATTGCATCCCAACATTTTATTGGCTTTTTGAACAGCTTGGTCCCCCGATGGCTTATCTAAATCTGAAATCTTCTCAATTCCCTAAGTTCTTTTCTCATGAACTGTTTTAAACTTGGTCTCCCCCATTCCCAACTCCTACGAATGAAATTGAATGTTAGTCTTTAATATGTTGCTTTGTTGAGGCCCCAGCCCAGAGTGTGGAAACTCTTAAGGAATCAATAAAATATTCTGCCGGGTGTTCCAAGCAAGATTCCCAAATGCTAATTATTATTGTTAAATGAGTGACTCATCTGAAAGAGTTTCCTTTTCAAGTTGCATTGCATCATGGGGGAACTGTTTTAAATAGACCACCCTGTACACAAACATTTTCATCTTAAAGCATTCAGGCACCATTTCTGTATAGTAAGAGTAATTGTCCCCCCAACTCACAGACGGGCGACTTCACAGACAGCACAACGTGAGAGCTTCCAAGAGGCCCAGAGCTCCGAGGTCTCCTCCCGCTTAATTTCCAGAGGGTGAGATTGTATCTCTTCATAAAGGGGAAAACTTAGCAAAAGAGAGAAAAAGAGCTGAGCAACCCAACCGAATTAAAAACAAGCCCTTCCTGAACAAAAGAGGATTCTTTAAAATGGGGTTTAAAAAGAGGAATATAGGGGATAGGAATTCAAATTAAAATATTTTCAGCACTACTTTTAACAAGGCAGGAGGAAAATGAAATGAATTGCAAGGCACTATAGAGAAGGAAAGTCTGTGATCCTGGCATATATAGAATACAAGATGGGGAGAAAGGAGGACCTTGACTGGGAGCAAGTGAGTGAGATGTGCAGGAATTCAAGTTAACTGGTTAATTTGCAGACAAATAAGAACAATATAACTTTCACTGTTTGGAAGAGGGAGAGATCTCTTCTTAGAAAAACAAAAACAAAATGCCCAAAGCAAATCTTCACCTCTTCTGTGCATATTTTCCCTCTCTGCAGTGAGGAAAGTGTTTGCACTAATTTTCCAGGGAGACCAGAAAATATGTACGGTGGGTTTTGTCTCCAGTGGCATCCTGGGTCACTGAGCACCGTCATTCAATGCGATTTGTTGATGGATAGATGGAAGAATCGAACCTTTTCAGCACTAGGGGAAAAAGTAACCAGAACTTAGTGTCTATGTAGGAGCCCCCATTAAAAATAATTTAATCTATAAATTTCAGAAAACACCATGCCACGGGAGGAAGCACAAACATTATCACTGGAAGTGATAGTTGGATAGTTGGCTAGTTGGATTTTGCCTCTGTTGTCTAAGATCATGTTTCTAGAAGCTGAGTGACAAAAACAGTGTTCCATGTGGTGTTTGAATGGACCAGATTTGGGCCCTCCATGTCAATTGTGTGTAGAAAGAAAGGCCCAAACTGCAAACTAGGGTTGCCCAGAGAACTGGTGGGCTGGGGAGGGGGTGGGGGCGTGGTGGTGGGGGAGGGGAAGAACAGTCTCTGCTGGGAGGGAGAAATTATCCACCAGCTCATTCCCAGCTGAGTGCAGAAAGGGGGTGCATCCTGACACCCCCGCCAGTTCCCAAGGGAACAGGAGGCAGTTTGAGCTCTCCTCCCTGGTGCCTCTGGGTTCACTCACAGCAGTTGCCTCTTCCCTGGGGCTGGGGAGAGAGCCCAGGCTGGCCTACCACACCTGGAAAAGCTTGTCTGCTCACGTCCTGCCCTCTGCTACAGGTGCAAGTGGCGTCTGCTCTGAACCTGAGCTGAGCCCATTTTCCTGATCTTAGGTAGGATGTTCAGAGAGGGGGCGGTGAGGGGCACCTGGCTGCGATATGGTACCACCTGGAGCTGGCACAGGAGACAGAATGGGAAGGATATTGTCTGGGCCCCTGCCATGTGCCAGACCTGTGCTGAGTGCTTTTTCAGCCGTTCTTCCACTAGTCCTCATTTTACATGGAGGACATGAAGGCTCGGGGACAGTAAGCAGTTTGCGGAAGGGAGTCTTGGCCTTCCCAGGTGGCGCTAGTCGTGAAAAACCCCCGCCTGCCATGCAGGAGACATGAGAGATGTGAGTTCAGTCCCTGGGTTGGGAAGCTCCCCTGGAGGAGGGCACAGCAACTGACTCCAGCATTCTTGCCTGGAGAATCCCATGGGCAGAGGAGCCTGGCGGGCTACAGTCCATAGCGTCACACAGTTGGACACGACTGAAGCGACTTAGCAGGCACCCACAATGTCCCATCAGCAGAAAAGCAGGATTGCAGCCTGTGTCTGTCTAAGTCCGATGGTCAGGAGCTATCAATTTTGGCCCAGAGAACCACCAGCCCTTGGCCTTAGGAAGTAAGTCAAAGCTTCCAGTGTGGTGGTGTCATTTCCACACAGACAACGGTAATCCTGTCAGGCTGAAAAGTCTTTAATGCCAGAATTCTTACCTTCTTCCTGAAGGGAGAGGCCAAAGTCTGAAATTAGACTTCCTCTCAGATTTGGATCCCAGGGGATTTGCATTTTGCAGTTGTGTTGAGGGGCATTCTTAGGATCTGCATCCTTGGAGGAGAGCGGGGTCTAGCAGGACTGAGCTGCCAGACAGTCTCAGCCCAGGCCTCAGCCAACCCCAGCAGCTCTGGAGCTGGAAGTGACCTCCGAGGGCTGGTATTTCACCCTTCTGCCCCACTACTCATTAGATGGGAGCTGTCCTGGGGAAGGAGCATGAAAGGTTGTTGTTCAGAACCGTAGGGAGGCACTCAGTTAAAAGCTTTTGGCAGCCAACCCTCAGTGCAGCTTAGGGAACCAGGGTCTCAGTTCTGGAGGGGACTCTGGGAGATGGATTCACAGTACGGTGTAGAAAAATACCACAGCCTTCAGGCCAAGATGAACCAGACTGGAAAACAGGGCATTTTAAAGTATCCCTCTGTTGAGAGATGGGCTTCCCTGGTGGCTCAGAGGGTAAAGCGTCTGCCTGCAACGCAGGAGAACCTGGGTTTGATCCCTGGGTCAGGAAGATCCCCTGGAGAAGGAAATGGCAACTCACTCCAGTACTCTTGCCTGGAAAATCCCATGGGCAGAAAAGCGTGGTAGACTACAGTCCATGGGATAGCAAAGAGTCGGACATGACTGAGCGACTTCACTTTCACTTACACTTTCTGTTGAGAGATACACAGGCTTCACAAGTTAATATATCCGAAATTGGGCTGCATTTTGCCGTTCATGCTAAAGTAGGCTTGCCAAGCCTTCCCCACTCTGCCTACCCCAAAGCTGTTATTAAATTGATGGTGGATACTAGAGTAGACAATCTTAGACCTGAGGAAATGCTATAATGAATTGCCTGGTGGATAAATAGGACCCTAGGGGCAAAGGGATCTCAGGTCTGCAAATTTTTTAAGAAGAGGGACTCTGGCTCCCGTTCACAGCCAGGAGGTACGAGCTCCGATCTCTTCTTTGCTTCAGAGCTACTTTCAAGTTTTGTCTGTTTACTTGTTTTTAGTCTGAAACATTAAAAATAAGAAAACAAATAGATGAGTAATCTGTCCTATGTATCTGTAGGTCCTCTTGAAATAATAAGCCTTCAGAATTAGTAAACCTTCAAATTGCTTGGAAAAATCTCCCTAGAAAGTTGAACTCCATTGTGGGAAAAGAATGATGTTGCCTTGTAAATAGAATGTTAAGTCCACAACTATTTTTAGGTAAATTTTATTTTATCAGTGCAGTAAATGCACAATATTTATAAAGTGAAACAGTATTCAACGGCTTGTCCCAAAACTGTGGTTTCTGCTCTCCTCATCCCTCCATTCTTGTCCTAGGGACAACTGTTTTTTAAGCTAGTTTTTCCTGCCATTTACACGTCCATGTCTAAGTAATGTATGTAACTGAGTGAATTATTTTGACTCATCTGTCTTATCTACTGACTTCATACTACTATGAAGGGGAGCCATCCCCTCAGCCTTCTTTCCTTTGTTCCCCCAATATAATTATGTCACAAAGTTTAGAATTAGCCAGTACTTAGTGTTTCCATTACTATTGTACAGATATTCTTAGCTGAGCATTTTATTCTTCCTTAACCTTTTCCTTCCTGAAGTTAATGATTGCCTTTCATCTTCTTTCCAATACCATTTAATAACCTTCTGGTACAACTTTCTACAGGGAAAGTCCTCAGGCTTCCTCATGAAGGAATCCATCCATTCCATTTATTTTCTTGGAGATCCTACAGACCTCCCTTCTCCTTCTATCTGGACCAATGGTGTAGATGTCACCTGAAAATTCTTTTCTGTCATCCTTGTTACTGCCTTGACTAGGGCTTATATTCCCTAGTTCCTAGATCTTACATCTTCTCAGGCGAGGAATGGAAAGGAGTGGGACAAAGCACGGATACATACATATACACATATATCTGTATAACCACACGTATAGCGTATGTTAAGTTTACTGTGATATCATTACACAATACCATTACACTCAGTAAAAGGCATGGATATTAATTGTATAGTTCAGGTGGGGTTGATAAATGAACATCCCTAAGTAAGATACAGACCATTTCTATACCCCCAAAAGTTGCTTTGTGCCATTTCCCAGTTAGTGCCACCCCACACTCCCCAAATAACCATTGGTCTGATATCCATCACAATAAATTAGATTTGTTTTGCCAATTCTAGAACTTTATATAAAAATATTTTTGAGATTTATCTATGTTGTTGCATGTAGCTTTGATTGCCAGATCAACTGTATTTTATGAATGTGTTTAAGTACTATTTGCCTTTTAAAGCTATCAGCATGTGTTGGTTTGAGGACGACAAATAGGTACAGAGTGGTGGAGGACATGGTGATGAGCACGCTCCCTGTGCCATGCTGTCTCCGTCAGGACTGGCTGTACTTGTATGCTGGGGTTTCTCTTCACAAGCCTCCTAGACTCCCTTTGATCCTACGCTATGTAGAATGTCCTGTTTTCTATAGCCCATATCTTCCTCTTTCTTGGTTTACTTCCTTATTTTTGTGAAAGTATCCTCTAGTAGCCTCTTGAGAAATGATGTGTAGGAGATACATTTTTTGAAAACTAGAATGCCTGAACTTGTCTTTATTTTACCCTTATTGATAGTTTGTTGTATACAGAACCTAGATAGGAAATAATTTTTCTTTCAATTTTTTTTTGAGGTATTGCTCCATTGCTCTTAGTTTTAAGTGTTATTGCTGAAAAATCTAAGAGCGTTTTTATGTCTTATCAGATTGTGACCTTAAAAAATAGTCTCTGAAATATTGGAGGTTCTGAATTTCACAGTGACATAGTATGGATTCATTTCATCTGTAGGGCTAAGCCGTTTTCATCTAGAAACTTGCATCCTTGATTATAGGAACATTTCTTACATTATGTCATTGTTAATTTCTTTCCCTCTGTTTTCTCTATTCCTGCTCTCTAGAATAACAATTATTTGAATAATGGAAAACCTGAACTTTTCAAGATATCCTCCCAAAGAATCTAGACTCATTAGGATAGCCTGTACAATTGGAAGTGGTCTTGATGGCCTTCTCCAGTGATTTACTGAAATGTGAGTTCAATGGGTCAGCAGGACATTGGTGAGGAAATTTAATTGTGCAGTTTTCTGAAATTCAATTGTGCAGTGCTAAGTTGCTTCAGTCGTGTCTGACTCTTTGCAACCCTATGGACCATAGCCCACCAGGCTCCTCTGTCCATGGGATTCTCTAGTCAAGAACACTGGAGTGGGTTGTCATGCCCTTCTCTGGGGGATCTTTCTGACCCAGGGATCGAACCCATGTCTCCTGCATTGGCAGGCAGGTTCTTTACCACTAGGTGGTTCTTTACCACCCAGGAGGCCCCATTGTTTACATTTTCTGAAAGGTGAGATTGCCTGAAGTAAGGATCTTTATTGTTTCATAGGCAGTGACTATCATTTGGAAAAATAAAATGGTCGGAGACTTGGAAGGTCCAAGATTGGATGACTAGTAACAAGGAGGCTTGCAGAAGATCGTAAATGGACTTCTTTGCAGCAATGTATTCCATGTGATTGGCCATCCTAAAGCCTGTACCACAGAGGTGGCTACACATATGCAGGTGGACAAATGACCTACCCTGAGGATATTAATTATCCTCTTTCTGTAGTCTACCAATTGCTTACTCTATGGGCTTCTTTACAAAGTGGCTATAGAAGTAAGAAAGGAGGCTGTCAATGAACAAAACCATGTCATTTGCCTTCACCAAGACTGATCACCTCATTCCTGAGTGCCTAACTCGCCAGCAGTAGTGACCATGCCTGAAACCCTGCCAAGGTATCATGCCTGTTAAGACAAGCTAGATGCCTGTGGCAGGTGGAGAGTGCATGTATATATATATTTTTTTTAAAGAATAAGCTTTATTGTTTAGAGCAGCTTTAGGTCCACAGCAAAATTCACCAGAAGTACAGAGATTTCCCATATACCCCTTGAGCCCACATACGCCTAATTTCTCTATAATCAATATCCCTCCCCAGAGTGGTACACTTAGTACAACTGATGAACCTACATAGATACTTTGGGTTTGGATTTGCTTTCCCTACCCACCATGCGTCTCCCAGCAATGTCATTTATGGACTTTCTGAATATCTATATATCTCTGTGTTTTTGACAAAAAAGCTCACTTCATAAAGAAGTAAGGAAACTGAAAAATAAAAAATGAGTTTCACTTCCTACATATCCAGAAGCATCTCACTTCATAACAAAATAGCCTAGAGAAGACAAATATATTGCCAACAACACCTTATGACAACGGCATGTTGTTCCATGGGACATGCAAATACTTGGACTCAGTGACCAATGGTGTGGTTTTTCCCCACTGACAGAATTAATGAGTTGAAAGAGGTATGGCACCTCTTACTATTACATTCAATCACCTACTTAGAAAATTTCCCCTTATTACCCTTGCAAAATTTTGTTTATTGCCTTAATGATTCTGGGCTCTATTAATTCAGAGATCTTAGATCCCAAAAGAGGAGTGCTTCTCCTGGGCACACAGCCACTGAATTGGAAGCTGTGACTTCCACATTGATTGTTTGAGGCTCTTAATATTATTAAGTGATCGAGTATAAGTTGAATTGTTAATTAGGTTGATTTATACTAATTTTCCAGGGAAATCGGGTTTCTGCCACTTAGCAAAATCTAGGAGGAGTATGAGTGGAATCCAGAGGATCCACTTACCGGTTTCACCATGCTCAGTGATTAAAAATTAATGAGAGACCACAGCAGCCCTGTGCAGTGAGACCAAGTGCTCAGATCCATTTGGGATTATTCCATTGGATAAATGACCCTGAAAAGTAAGGGGGGGAATCATAAATATCAGTTAAAATCTTATAACCACGTATAGACATAAGCATTCTAGCATTTATATCTCCCCTTTTAGTCTGGGCTGGTAGCACTGTAGCCAGTATAAATATTAAAAAAAAAAACTTTATAGGCTTTTAAGTATTTGAGTCTAGTCCAACAATTGCAAAAACCATACCATGATTCTTACGCCATTCTATCCAGACTTAATTACTGCTAATTGAGGCACATTGGGCTGTTGTGGGACCACACATCCCTTAGCTCCAAGGAGCTGTTATCCAGCTTAAATGTCTCCTCTATGCCAACTTATGTACATGGAATAGGAAACTATAAAACATGACAAACATGTATACATATGAAGATGAGTCAAACAAAATTTGTAGAAGGAACAAACACTTTAATGAAATAATTTTTTTAAAAAGACTGTTTAGCAGTAGAAGATAGAATCCATGAATTGCAATACAAATCAGAGGAAATAACCCAGAGCGTAGCACAAAGAGACAATAAACATGGACAATAGAGAAGAGGAGGTAAGAGCTATAATGTAGTTTGATAAATATAACAAATACTTGATTCCCAAAAGGAGAAGAAATAAAGAAATAGCAAAGGCAATATTTGAACAGGCAATGGCTAGGAATTTTCTAGAACTGACTGAAGACATCTGTACATATATTTGAGATGTACAGTGAGCCCCAAGCATGCCGTTTTAGTTGTCTGTGGCTCCTGTAACAAATTACCACAAATGTGGCTTAAAACAACAACAGAAATATATTCCTTCACACTTCAGTTCAGTTACTCAGTTGTGTCCAATTCTTTGCAACCCCATGGACTACAGCACACCAGGCTTCCCTGTCCTTCACTATCTTCTGGAGTTTGCTCAAACTCATGTCCTTTGAGTCAGTGATGCCATCCAACCATCTCATCCTCTGTCATCCCTGTTTTCCTCCTGCCTTCAATTTTTCCCAGCATCAAGGTCTTTTCTTCCAGTGAGTCAGCTCTTCTCATCAGGTGCCAAAAATATTGGAGTTTCAGCTTCAGTAAGAGTCCTTCCAATGAAGATTCAGGACTGATTTCCTTTAGGATTGACTGGTTTGATCTCCTTGCAGTCCAAGGGACTTCCAAGAGTCTTCTCCAAAACCACAGTTCTTCTTTATGGCCCAACTTTCACATCTGTACATGACTACTGGAAAAACTATAGCTTTGACTATATGGACCTTTGTTGGTAATGTCTCTGCTTTTTAATACACTGTCTAGGTTTGTCATTTCTGCGCAAGTCTGAACTCAAGCTATTCCAGAGATTGACATGGATCTATTTTTTTAGGGGCACGTTTTCAACCTACCACACAAATTAAATGTAATAATAATAATAATAATAATAATAAAAGCTCACATATAGTCACATTGAAATGAAAGTGCAGAAAAACAAATTTTTAAAAAAAGAGTAACCACAGAATAAATATAATTTCTCTTCAGTGGATTAGCAGTTAGACTGAAGGCTCATTAGCAATAATGGAAGTCCAGAGTCAGAGAAATAGTACTGCAATGTGTTGCAAGAAGGTAACTATCATCTAGAATTTCATACCCAGGAAAACCATCTTCCAAAAGAGAAGAAGAGATAAAAACATTCTCAGAGAAAAGAATTAAGACAGTTTGTAACCAGCAGATACTGATTTTAATTCTAAAGACTATATATTATAAATTTAATCATTAATTTATTCATTCAACAAAAATATTTGAGCTTTTATTGTGTACCTAACACTGTTCTAGGTACTGGGAATCCAATGATGAACAAACAGACAAAAATCCTGGTTTTTAGAGCTTATTTATTTTCTACAATGAACAGAGAAAATAAATAACACCATAAATTTTTTTTTAAGTATTGTATAAAGTGATAAGTATAGAAATAATTAAAACAAGTCAGAGGAATGTAAAGTATTGGGTGCTGGCTTTTACATTATATGTGGGCTTGTTAGGGAAGATTGCACAGAGAAGTGACTGTTGAGTCAATCTGAAAGGATTGAGGAAGCTAGCCAATTGGATACCTCGAGTGTGTGTGTTAGGTGGGACAGGGAGGGGGCAGATGGAGAAATAGAACATTCTAGGTAGAAAGAAGGCTGCAAAGCCTCTCAGGTGTGAGTGCTCAAAGAACAAGAATGCTAGTGTGGCTAGATTTGAATAAAAGGAGAGAATAGAAGGAAATGCAATCAGAAAAGGAATGGCGCCAGATCCGGTGGGACTTTTAGGTCAGGGTATGGACTCAGTAAGTTTCACCATGAGGAATATGGGATACCTTCAGAAAGTTTGAGCAGATTGACATGATCTGATCTGAGTTTGAGCGGGATCACTTGGCTCTAAATTCAAGCAAAGGATAATTGTGACTTGGACTAGGATGGAGGTGAGGGGGAGGATGGTGAGAAATTGTCAAATTCTGGATATATTTAGGAAGGAAGCCAGTATAATTTGCTAATGTAATAGATGTGAGGCATGAGGGAAAAAAGGAATGCAGTATGCATCAAGGTCGAGAATGGTTACACAACTTGCAGAGCACAGCACAAAATGAAATCTCAGGTCTCCCTGCTCAAAATTTGTGAAGAATTTCAAGACAGCTGCTAAAGGGCATTAAGTCAAACTGAAGGCCTTTTATGTGTGGGAGGCTGTGTGACCGTACAGGTTACAAGTCCATGAAGCCTACTTGATCAAGATTTTAGGCCTGAGCAACTGGAAAAATAGAAGTATCATTAACTGATACTGTGAACACTGGGTAAATGATTAGAAAGGTATTAACTATACCTTTTATCAATTAAATATGATCTATTACAAGCCATCATCTTGGGGGCTTGTAATTTTAAAATTAACCACAATATAGAAATAATATGTATAACTTCTGAGTTAATGGAAGGAGAAAAATGGGATTGATATAAAAATAGTCAGTAAGAAAAAAGGAAGAAAGTTTAGGAATATATACAAAAGAGGTAGGATAAATAAAAGGCACACAATAAGGTGGTATATTTAAATGAAAATATAAGCCAAGAAACATATTAAATATAAATGGACTAATTTCAGACAAGAGACAAAAATTGTCAATCTTTCATATATATTTAAAAATCACTCAACTATATGGTGTTTAAGAGAGACATATATAAGGGATGGAAAAAATATCTGGAAATATTAACCAAAGAAAGTTTGTATACCTGTATGAATATTAGATAAAATGGACTTTGAGGTAAAAGGCAATATTGGAGTTAAAGAGAGCTAGTTCATAATGACACAAGATAGATTTACAAGAATAATAATTTTAAATTTGTATATATGTGTATCAATACTATTGTATAGCCTTAATATATTTTTTAAAAATTATATAACTCCCCCACTAACACTAGCAAGGGGGGCACTCTCCATCCCCCTTCTGATGTCTATGTCAAAAGCTTTCTCTGTCCCTTTTTATACTTTAATAAAACTCTGCTATACAAAAGCTCTTGAGTGATTAAGCCTGGCCCAAAGCTTGATCTTTGGTCCCAAAGCTAAATCTTCTCCTTCGGATATCATGAATCTGACTTCATTCACCATAAGCCATCATCTTGGGGGCTTGTCTGGGATCCTCAGGACAAGAAGTGAAGCGGCGTGGCAGTGGCTATGAGGAGATACCCACATTCAAGGGCAGAGAAGCCCCAGCAAGACAGTTAGCGCTGGAGCTGCAGCTGGACAGTGCTGGAGCAACTTTGAGGAGATACCCCACATCCAAGGGCAAAGGAGAAGCCCCAACAAGATGGTAGGAGGAGCAAAATCATCTTTAGAATCAGGCCCCATACCTGCCAGAGATGCTCAGAGGGCTCAGAAATACCTTGTGCACACCAGGACCCAGAGACCCCACAGTGACTGAGACAGATCTGTGTTTGACTGTCTCCTGAGGAGGTACAGGGGCAGGGGCTCCGGGTGCAGTAGACCTGGGTGTGGCATAAGCCCTCTTGGAGGATGTCACCATTAATCCCACCATAGACCACCAGGACTTACACAGGACTGGGGAAACAGACTCTTAGAGGGCACTAACAGGACCTTGTGTGCACCAGAACCCAGGAGAAAGGAACAGTGACCCCACAAGAGCCTGACACAGACTTGCCTGTGAGTGTCCAGGAGCCTCCGACAGAGGTGTGGGTCGGTGGTGGCCTGCTGCAGGGTTGGGAGCACTGAGTGTAGCAGTGCAGGCATGGGACATTTTGAAGGAGGTAACCATTGTCTTACCTTGGACGAGGTAAGGCACAGCGGCTGTGCTTTGCTGGAGCAGCCGTGAAGAGATACCCCACGCCCAAGGTAAGAGAAACCCAAGTAAGATGGTAGGTGTTGCAAGAGGGCATCAGAGGGCAGACACACTGAAACCATACTTACAGAAAACTAGTCAATCTAATCACACTAGGACCACAGCCTTGTCTAACTCAATGAAACCAAGCCATGCCTGCGGGGCAACCCAAGACGGGTTGGTCATGGTGGAGAGGTCTGACAGATGTGGTCCACTGGAGAAGGGAATGGCAAGCCACTTCAGTATTCTTGCCTTGAGAACCCCATGAACAGTATGAAAAGGAAAAATGATAGGAACCAAAAGAGGAACTCCCCAGGTCATTAGGTGCCCAATATGCTACTGGAGATCAGTGGAGAAATAACTCCAGAAAGAATGAAGGGATGGAGCCAAAGCAAAAACAATACCCAGCTGTTGATGTGACTGGTGATAGAAGCAGATGCTGTAAAGAGCAATATTGCATAGGAACCTGGAATGTCAGGTCCATGAATCAAGGCAAATTGGAAGTGGTCAAACAAGAGATGGCAAGGGTGAATGTCGATATTCTAGGAATCAGCGAACTAAAATGGACTGGAATGGGTGAATTTAACTCAGATGACCATTATATCTACTACTGCGGGCAGGAATCCCTCAGAAGAAATGGAGTAGTCATCATGGTCAACAAAAGAATCCGAAATGCAGTACTTGGATGCAATCTCAAAAAAGACAGAATGATCTCTGTTCGTCTTCAAGGCAAACCATTCAGTATCACAGTTATCCAAGTCTATGCCCCAACCAGTAACGCTGAAGAAGCTGAAGTTGAACAGTTCTATGAAGACCTACAAGGCCTTTTAGAACTAACACCAAAAAAAGATGTCCTTTTCATTATAGGGGACTGGAATGCTAAAATAGGAAGTCAAGAAACACCTGGAGTAATAGGCAAAGTTGGCCTTGGAATGCGGAATGAAGCAGGGCAAAGACTAATAGACTCTTGCCAAGAAAATGCACTGGTCATAGCAAACACCCTCTTCCAACAACACAAGAGGAGACTCTACACATGGACATCACCAGATGGTCAACACCGAAATCAGATTGATTATATTCTTTGCAGCCAAAGATGGAGAAGCTCTATACAGTCAACAAAAACAAGACCAGGAGCTGACTGTGGCTCAGATCATGAACTCCTTATTACCAAATTCAGACTCAAATTGAAGAAAGTAGGGAAAACCGCTAGACCATTCAGGTATGACCTAAATCAAATCCCTTATGATTATCCAGTGGAAGTGAGAAATAGATTTAAGGGCCTAGATCTGATAGATAGAGTGCCTGATGAACTATGGAATGAGGTTCGTGACATTGTACAGGAGACAGGGATCAAGACCATCCCCATGGAAAAGAAATGCAAAAAAGCAAAATGGCTGTCTGGGGAGGCCTTGCAAATAGCTGTGAAAAGAAGAGAGGCAATAAGCAAAGGAGAAAAGGAAAGATATAAGCATCTGAATGCAGAGTTCCAAAGAATAACAAGAAGAGATAAGAAAGCCTTCTTCAGTGATCAATGCAAAGAAATAGAGGAAAAGAACAGAATGGGAAAGACTAGAGATCTCTTCAAGAAAATTAGAGATACCAAGGGAAAATTTCATGCAAAGACGGGCTCGATGAAGGACAAAAATGGTCTGAACCTAACAGAAGCAGAAGATATTAAGAAGAGGTGGCAAAAATACACAGAAGAACTGTACAAAAAAGATCTTCATGACCCAGGTAATCATGATGGTGTGATCACTTATCTAGAGCCAGACATCATGGAATGTGAAGTCAAGTGGGCCTTAGAAAGCATCACTATAAACAAAGCTAGATTTGTTTGCTAATGGAGGTAATGGCATTCCAGTGGAGCTGTTTCAAATCCTGAAAGATGATGCTGTGAAAGTGCTGCACTCAATATGCCAGCAAATTTGGAAAACTCAGCAGTGGCCACAGGACTGGAAAAGGTCAGTTTTCATTACAATACCAAAGAAAGTTCATGCCAAAGAATGCTCAAACTACTACACAATTGCACTCATCTCACATGCTAGCAAAGTAATGCTCAAAATTCTCCAAGCCAGGCTTCAACAGTACGTGAACCATGAACTTTCAGATATTCAAGCTGGATTTAGAAAAGGCAGAGGAACCAGAGATCAAATTGCCAACATCCGTCATTCATCAAAAAAAGCAAGAGAATTCTAGAAAATATCTACTTCTGTTTTATTGACTATGCCAAAGCCTTTGATTGTGTGGATCACAAGAACTGTGGAAAATTCTGAAAGAGATGGGAATACCAGACCACCTAACCTGCCTCTTGAGAAATCTGTATGCAGGTCAGGAAGCAACAGGTAGAACTGGACATGGAACAACAGACTGGTTCCAAATTGGGAATGGAGTGTGTCAAGGCTGTACATTGTCATCTGCTTATTTAACTTAAATGTGGAGTACATCATGAGAAATGCTGGACTGGATGAAGCACAAGTTGGAATCAAGACTGCTGGTAGAAAGGTCAATAATCTCAGATATGCAGATGAAACCACACTTATGGCAGAAAGTGAAGAAGAACTAAAGAACCTCTTGATGAAATTGAAAGAGGAGAGTGAAAAAGTTGGCTTAAAGCTCAACATTCAGGAAACTAGGATCATGATATCTTATCCCTTCACTTCATGGTCAGTAGATAGATAAACAATGGAAACAGTGAGAGACTTTATTTTCTTGGGCTCCACAATCACTGCAGATGGTGACTCTAGCCATGAAATTAAAAGCTGCTTGCTTCTTGGAAGAAAAGCTATGACCAACCTAGACAGCATATTCAAAAGCAGAGACATTACTTTGCCTACAAAGGTCCATCTAGACAAAGCTATGTTTTTCCAGTAGTCATGTATGGAGGTGAGAGTTGGACTATAAAGAAAGCTGAGCGCCAAAGAATTGATGCTTTTGAACTGTGGGGTTGGAGAAGACTCTTGAGAGTCCCTTGGACTGCAAGGAGATCCAACCAGTCCATCCTAAAGGAAATCAGTCTTGAATATTCATTGGAAGGACTGATGCTGAAGCTGAAACTCCAATAATTTGGCCACTTGATGCGAAGAACTGACTCACTGGAAAAGACCCTGATGCTGGGAAAGATTGAAGGCTGGAGGAGAAGGGGATGACAGAGGATGAGATGGTTGGATGGCATCACCAACTCAATGGACTTGAGTTTGAGTAAACTCTGAGAGTTAGTTATGGACAGGGAAGCCTGAAGTGCTGAAGTCCATGAGGTCACAAAGATTTGGACATGACTGTGCCACTGAACTGGACTGAATATATTTAAATTAAAAATTGACAACTAAAATAAGAAATAGGTATGCTTATGATTATAGGGCAAAAAATAATGACATTTCTCTCAGTTGCTGAAAGAAAAATTCACAACATAGATTTGCACATTGTTGACAAACTCAGCCTAAATTATATGTAAAACCCATGTCCAACAATTACAAAATACACACTCTTTTCAAGCAAATAGGGAACATATAAAAATTTACAATCTAATGAGCCATAAAAATGAGTCTCAATAAATTTTACTGAAGAATGTTCTCTGACCGCAATGAAATTATGATTCTAATGTAATTATAATTTGTTATGCTTAAAAAAACTATGGTGCTAATGGTAAGGAACCCTCTGGCAATGCGTGAGACATAAGAGATACGAGTTTGATCCTTGGATCAGGAAGAGATCCCTGGAGAAGAGCATGGCAACTGACTCCAGGTTTCTTGTTTGGAGAATCCCGTGGACAGAGGAGCCTGGTGGACTACAGTCAATGGGGTTGCAAAGAGTTGAACATAACTGAAGTGACAGCATGCATGCATTGAAAGTTAAACCAAAATTAAAATAAAACTTTTCCATTTGGTTGGAAATAATAAAAGACACTCCTAAAATATTATTGGTCAAAGAAGTCACAATCGAAATTAGATAACATTTGAACCAAAATGACATAATACATATTAAAACATATGGGACAGAAAACATCTTAAGATAAAGTCTAAAAATTAACAACTGAAGCTTACGTCTCAAAAATTAGAAAGAGAACAGCAAAATACATACAAAGAGGATTTTTAAAAGGAAGCAATAAATATAGGATTAAAAGTTGGTGAAATACAAAACAAATGTGTAAAATGAGGACCAGTAAGGTCAAAAGTTGGTTCTTTAAAAAGATTGATGATTGATATATTCTTGTCATGACTGATCAAGAAAAAAGAGAAGGCATAAAAAACTCAAATCAGAAATTTTATGAAGACAGAGACATCATTACAGATGTTGTAGACATTAGAAAGATGAAAAGAGAATATTACAAACAATTTTATGCTAGTTAATTTGAAAATTAGACAAAATGGAAAAAATTTCTAGGAAAAAAAAGAACAACTACCAATTTTGAATTAAGCGAAAGTAGAAAAACCAGACAGTTCTAGAACAGTGCTTGTCCAAAAAAAAAATAACATGAGCCAAAAATATGAGCCATGTGTGTAATTAAAATTTTTCTAGTTGTCACACTACAGTCTATGGGGTATCAAAAGAGTTGGACATGACTTAGCACCTAAACAACATTTTAAAAAGTAGGATAGCCTTACCTGCTCCCAGCTGAAGCTGCTGAGGTGCCTCAGTCCACCGATACATGATTTTCTGCCGTTTCTTGGCAAAAATGGCAACTGGTGATGCTGTTCTGAAGAGATTGGAGCAGAAGGGTGCAGAAGCAGATCAAATTATTGAGTATCTTAAGTAGCAAGTTGCTCTTCTTAAGGAGAAAGCAATTTTGAGGCAACTTTGAGAGAAGAGAAGAAACTTCGAGCTGAAAATGCTAAATTGAAGAAAGAAATTGAAGGATTGAAACAAGAGCTAATTAAGGCAGAAATTCAAAATGGAGTAAAACAAATACCATTTCCATCTGGTACCCCACTAAAAACCGATTCTACAGTTTCTAAAAATGAGATACAGTCTATACCAATAACAACCATATCTTCTGGTGCTAAAGAGCAAGTAAAAGGAGGAGGAGGAGAAGAAGAAAAGAAGATGAATGAGAAAGCTGAAAAGAAAAAGAGAGAAAAAGGAGAAAAAACAGCAATGAGTAGCAGGAAGTGCTGACTCTAAGCCTGTTGATGTTTCCTGCCTGAATCTTCGAATTGGTTGTATCATCACTGCCAGAAAACACCCTGATGCAGATTCTTTGTATGTAGAAGAAGTAGATGTTGGAGAAACAGCCCCAAGAACGGTGGTCAGTGGCCTCGTGAATCATGTTCCTCTTGAACAGATGCAAAATTGGATGGTAGTTTTACTTTGTAACCTGAAACCTGCAAAGATGAGGGGAGTTGTATCTCTGGCAACGGTGATGTTTGCAAGTTCATGAGAGAAAGTGGAAGTCTTGGCACCTCCTAATGGATCTGTTCCTGGGGACAGAATTACTTTTGATGCTTTCCCTGGAGAGGCCGACAGGAGCTGAATCCTAAGAAGATTTGGGAGAAGATCCAGCCTGATCTTTACACTAATGATGTATGCGTGGCTACATACAAAGGCGCTCCCTTTGAGGTGAAAGGGAAGGGAGTGCATAGCGCTCAAACTATGGCCAACAGTGGAATAAAATAAAACACTTCAGTTTCTGAAATACATTAGAGAAAACAATAAAAAGAAATAACATTTGCCACTCATAGCTAAAATAAAAAAAATTAAAAGTAGGATAAAAGCAGGTGTGATAGTTTAGTCATAATGAATTTTACTTAATCTAATATATTAAAAATATTATCATTTTAACATGTGATCTATACAGCAATTATTAACAAATATTTTTCATTCTTTTTCAAAAATTACTTATTTATTTGGCTATATTGTGTCTTAGTTGCAGCACATGGAATCTTCATTATATCTTGTGGGATCCTTCATTGTGGCACATGGAAACTTTCTAGTTGTGGCATGCAGGCTTAGTTGCTCTGGGGCATGTGGGATCTTAGTTCCCTGACCACAGATCGAACCTGTGTCCTCTGTGTTGCAAGGCAAATTCTTAACTACTGGGCCACCAGGGAAGTCCTTTTCATTCTCTTTTGGTATTAAGACTTTGGTATGTATTTTATACTTATAGTATATCTCAGTTTAAACTAGCTACATTTCAAGGGCTCAATAAATATATATAGCTAGTAGCTACTATATAGGACACTGCAGATTTAGGCCAAGGTTAAAGAAAGTGCTCTACCAGACATCAATATTTTATTTTATTTTTTTAACAATGTAGTAATCAGGACAGTGTAGATTTTGTGCAGAGCTACACAAATACACCAATGGCTGTCTCGTTAATTACCAAGAAGTGCAAACTTGCTTTTCAGATGCCTCAGAGATGCGGTAAATAGTCACATGCAGTGGAACACTAAAACAGTCAATAAAGTTGAAAGGTTTTAAACGTTAACAGTTATCAAGAAGGGTTATCCGAAGTATAGTATGAACACAACGGGAATCTAGTATGAACACAATGAGAATCTACATCTAGAATTTTTAAGACTGCTTTATAATGCTTATTGACTTCCATAAAAATGATCATTTTTCTGTTGGTAGTTCATGGATATTTTTGTGTTATTGTTCTCATTTAAAAATAATATTTAGTAAATACTAAAAGCATGAAGAACTGATGCTTTTGAACTGTGGTGCTGGAAAAGACTCTTGTGAGTCCCTTGGACTGCAAGGAGATCCAACCAGTCCATCCTAAAGGAGACCAGTCCTGGGTGTTCATTGGAAGGACTGATGCTGGGGCTGAAACTCCAATACTTTGGCCATCTCATACTAAGAGTTGACTCATTGGAAAAGACTCTGATGCTGGGAGGGATTGGGGGCAGGAGGAGAAGGGGACAACACAGGATGAGATGGCTGGATGGCATCACTGACTCGATGCACATGAGTTTGGGTGAACTCCAGGAGTTGGTGATGGACAGGGAGGCCTGGTGTGCTGCGATTCATGGGGTCGTGAAGAGTTGGACTCGACTGTGTGACTGAACTGAACTGAACTGAACTGAAAAGGATGAAGAACACTCCAACTCCTCTATAATTGTATCAGTTCAGTTCAGTCCAGTCACTCAGTTGTGTCTGACGTTTTGTGATCCCATGGACTGCCGCACACCAGACTTCCCTGTCCATCACCAACTCCCGGAGATTACTCAGACTCATGTCCATTGAATCGGTGATGGCATCTAACCATCTCATCCTCTGTTGTCCCCTTCTCCTCTCACCTTCAATTTTTCCCAGCATCAGGATGTATACTTTTGGTGTGTTTCCATTCAATTTTTAATGTGTGTGTGTGTGTGTGTGTGTGTGTGTATGTGTTTAAAATAAATTTTGATTATGTGGTTTTGAGAAAAGTAATACACAGGCATTGAAAAAATTTTGGACAATAAAGAGAAATAGTAAAAAAAAAAAAAAATCATCCATAATCTCAACAGCCAGTGAGACCCTTCCAGCTTTAATCATCTTGTTTCTTTATAAACCTTTTCAATACAACCCAAGCAAGGGAGCATTTTAGCTATACATTTAAGATGAGAGGCAGTGAAATGTTTCTCCACATCAGTGAAGCTAGGAAATCAAACAGGGTCTCCCTCACTCAGTCATCGAAGTAAGCTGGAGCCGCATAATAAGGGTCTACAGTGGCATGTATAATGAGGGGAGGTATGTTGGTAAATGTATTACAAGCAAAGAACGGTTACAAGATCTAAGGAGT
The DNA here is from genome assembly GCF_032405125.1 of Capricornis sumatraensis. Lineage (NCBI taxonomy): Eukaryota > Metazoa > Chordata > Mammalia > Artiodactyla > Bovidae > Capricornis > Capricornis sumatraensis. The sequence continues at coordinate 91,126,193 of NC_091074.1, forward strand.
CAAGCGTGATGGATGGCTTCAAAGCAGGCTGCTTGCCAAGTGGGGCCTGTATCGTGGCATACGAGAGAATCACAGCAAAGAAAATCGTATTGTTGAGGATCCAAAGGGTGTATTTACATGTATGTGTGTGTGTATTATTTACATCCCTCGGATGGACATCTGATTTCTGTTACCCTCTTTCAATTTCAGGATTTCCATCTGGAATTTTACCTCACTAAACCAAATACTGCAGGGCCAGTGAGTTTGAAGCCTAATTAATTTTTTCCCATTACCAGAAGGCAATCTTGGAATAAGATCTTCAAAAACATTATAATCTTTCTGTAGACATATTTATCGCTTTCCATCAAAACAACATACTAGGGTTTACAACAAATTCTTTCAGATGAAATTCAAAATTCTACAAGTGTTTATGTACTAGTTGACAGATACTCCATTCTAAGCCAGTCAGAAAATTGAGTTTTTTTTCCAGGCCCATAAAACTGCGGTTGAGCCTATGACGCATCAAAACAGAGAAATGAAAAGTGAAAATGAAGTCAGATTTGACATTTACTATCTCAATAACAGATACATAAAAATGGTGAGTTATTTCAATGTTTGAATCAAAAATCTAAAGGTATAGACAAGATACAGACAAGACAGTACACTGGACTTTCCATTAAATTTTTTGAGTATTATACAGACACAGTAGATGCCCAGAACTGAAACTGGAGGTAGAAGGCAGCAAGGAATGAGAGTCCAACTACTTCCAGGCAGAATCTATGTCAGATTCACTTCTTCTTTCCATAATTTTTAGACCAGTCCCTGGAGCTTATGCTCAAAAATACGTTTGACTGAGTGATCAGCTGACTGAATGAATGTGTGTGTGAGCATATGGAATTGTAGTCTGTGCTAACTGCCTATAGCAGTTAGGCAGAAATATTTGGCTTTTGGTAATAGTGTTAGAGGGAAAGTGGGGGGAATATGTCAAAATAATAGCAATTTGAAGCTAGGTTTAATTTTGGTGTGTGGTAGCACAGTGCAGGTTTTCAGTTAAAAGTTGTTCAATGCTCCTGTGGCTCTCTGTATTCATAAATGCATTTAATAAACTAAGTATTTCTGCCTAATTGCCATACATTGAGATCAGGTGGACATGAACAGGTAGATGAGACTTAGCCTGAAGTTTTGGTTGGATCAATTCATCAGCCTCACTGACCCAGAATTGTGGAGGTGACATTTACTATTCACTGTATTAATCATTCTGACTAATATTAATATTGCGCTTCTCACTTGAAGTGCGACAAAGTGAAAGATTCACATCCTATAGCAATGTGACATTGAAATGTATTAAAAAGCAGAGATATCACTTTGCTGACAGAGGTCTGTGTAGTCAAAGCTATGGTTTTTCCAGCAGTCATGTATGGATGTGAGAGTTGGACCATGAAGAAGGCTGAACGCTAAAGAATTGATGCTTTCAAACTGTGGGGCTGGAGAAGACTCTTGAGAGTTCCTTGGACAGCAAGAAGACAAAACCAGTCAATCCTAAAGGAAATTAACCCTGAATATTCATTGGAAGGACTGTTACAGAAGCTGAAGCTCCAATACTTTGGCCACCTGATGCAAAGAGTAGACTCATTGGAAAAGACCCTGATGCTGGAAAAGATTGAGGGTAAGAGCAGAAGGGGGCGGCAGAAGATGAGATGGTTGGATGGCATCACTGACTCAATGGATATGAGTTTGAGCAAACTCAGGGAGATAGTAGTAGACAGAGAGGAGCCTGGCGTGCTGCAGTTCATGTGGTTGCAAAGAGTTGGACATGACTTAGTGACTGAACAACAAATGATGGTAAAAAGTCAAGCCAGAAAGATCTTCATATCTGGGTAAATGATGGGTACCTGAATCTAGATTTTTCTCTACATATACTATACATCTACTTCTCAAACATAAAATCACCAAGTAGCACACACCAAAAATCCCACACATAGCCCATACCTTCAACATTACTAGTACACCGAGAATAACATGACCTTCATATTACCTGAAAATAGAGAAATAAAGACCAAATTTCAGGTGAATCCCACCATCACCTCAAGCCTGTGAATGCTGAGTAGAGAGATGGAGACTTAAGTGACCCACAAAAAAGTAAGAGACAAAAGTAAAAGGTACATGAAGTATAGGCAAAATCACCCCAGAAAAGCCTAACAGTAAGGGTCAAAAATACTGAACCCATGTCTGGACTTGGTAATTCAAAGTGCCAGCTGCTGCAGAGGGGTTTCGCCTGAGCAGCCCTGGAAGTGGAAGCCTTGAAATAGAGAAAATTAAAGATCATGAAAAAAACAAAAGAGAAACAGGATGTTTAGCAGACACAATGGCTATGACCCTGTATTCAATGACATCCTGGTAGTCGCTTGAAATGCACTGTGGAGCACGGAGGGAGTATGCACACCTCAATAACTAACAAATGCTACAAATCAGGCTGCTGATCCTTCTGGAGATCTGATTGTTAAACATTTATCAGCACACTGTTGCACCAAGTTATCCCCTTTCTCTACCACCACCATCACAACTGCCAAGAAAATCATCCATTAAAGAAAATGCATTTCAATAAACTGACATAAGAAGGCACTGCAGGAACCCTGCCCACAAAATGCTAATAAATTAGAAAAAAAAATCAAACTGGTTTCCTATGAAACAATTACAAAAAGAAAACAGAAAATGTACATCATAAGATATGAGTTGATAAAAATCCTCCCCCCACCCACTGCCAAAACCATTCATAAAGCAGAAAGAAACAACACAATCCTGCAAACTGAATTAAGTATCCCAAAGCAAATATATGGAGATAGAATTTTATTAATCTTAGAAATCATAAATTAAGAAACTAAGAACATAAATGGATGTAAGACAGAAATAAATGCAATATAAACTGATTAAATTCAAGAGATATATTGGGGAAAAGACTCACTTACCTCAGAAATTAAGAATAAATTACAAATTTCAGCAAGGGACACTAAGGAAAGCAAAACAAACAATCAAGAGAAAGTGAAACAAGTAAGTTAAAAGTGTCTATGAGAAAGTGGCTGAAATGGAAGGCAGACAAAAAAGGTCCAAATATGAATAATTGTAGTCCCTGAAGAAGCAAGCAAAATATTGGAATGGGATTAGTATTTAAATGTATATTCCAAGATAACTTTCTGGAAATAAAAGAAAAATTCAATCAATATATAGAGTAGCCTACTATGTAACTCTGAAAGTCGATGAGAGACAATGACATATCTTTGTTAAACTATTAGACTTTAGGATCATTTCAGTTCAGTTCAGTTGCTCAGTCATGTCTGACTCTTTGAGACCCCATGAATCACAGCACGCCAGGCCTCCCTGTCCATCACCAATTCCCAGAGTCCACTCAGACTCATGTCCATCGAGTCAGTGATGCCATCCAGACATCTTATCCTCTGTCGTCCCCTTCTCCTCCTGCCCCCAATCCCTCCCAGCATCAGAGTCTTTTCCAATGAGTCAACTCTTCGCATGAGGTGGCCAAAGTACTGGAGTTTCAGCTTCAACATCATTCCCTCCCAAGAAATCCCAGGGCTGATCTCCTTTAGGATGGACTGGTTGGATCTCCTTGCAGTCCAAGGGACTCTCAAGAGTTCAAAAGCGCCACAGTCCAAAAGCATCAATTCTTTGGTGCTCAGCTTTCTTCACAGTCCAACTCTCACATCCATACATGACCACTGGAAAAACCATAGCCTTGACTAGATGGACCTTTGCTGGCAAAGTAATGTCTCTGCTTTTGAATATGCTATCTAAGTTGGTCATAAGTTTTCTTCCAAGGAGTAAGCATTTTAATTTCATGGCTGCAGTCACCATCTGCAGTGATTTGGGAGCCCAGAAAAATAAAGTCTGACACTGTTTCCACTGTTTCTCCATCTATTTCCGATGAAGTGATGGGACCGGATGCCATGATCTTCGTTTTCTGAATGTTGAGCTTTAAGCCAACTTTTTCACTCTCCACTTTCACTTTCATCAAGAGGCTTTTGAGTTCCTCTTCACTTTCTGCCATAAGGGTGATGTCATCTGCATATCTGAGGTTATTGATATTTCTCCCGGCAATCTTGATTCCAGCTTGTGCTTCTTCCAGCCCAGCGTTTCTCATGATGTACTCTGCATAGAAGTTAAATAAGCAGGGTGACAATATACAGCCTTGACATACTCCTTTTCCTGTTTGACTTTAGGATAAAGGAAAGAAATTCTTAGAGCCTCCAGGCAAAAAGATCCAGTTACTCACAGGAAAAATGTTAGGCATGTCATCAGCTTCCCCTGAGACTCACACAGATTAAGACAGCAGTGAAGCAGCATGTTCATGAAACTCAAGGAAAGTGCTAGTCAAGAATTTTATATCCATCTGTGCTATTTAAACCATGCATGGAATATTGTACATGTTTTCTTTCTGAAGAATAGGCTAGAGAATGAGCTTCATTCAGCAAAATAACCAATGGTGAGTCAGAGTTTGGTGATAGACAGGGAGGCCTGGCATGCTGTGGTTTATGGGGTTGCAAAGAGTCGGACACGACTGAGCAACTGAACTGAACTGAACTGAGCCTTTTATGTAGTTAATTGTAGAGTTAGGAGTAAAAAGGGGGAGGGAACATAAGAGGAAAGCATATAAAAATTATTTTTTCTGATAAAGTAGAGAGAATACAACTGAAAAATGGAGGACACAGGACAAATGTAAGGGAAAGCATAATAAGACCATTGCTTTTTGTGATAACTGGGAGTCAAATGATACCATTGATGGGTTGGATAATAAAAGGTTCAGTAGGAAAAAAGGAGCCAGGGAACTATAATATATATATTATATAATATATATATATATATCACAAAGGGAATAACTAGAACAAAAAAATTCTTAAATACAGAAAGAAACTTTAAAATGAATATAAATGATTTTCTAAACAGTAAAAGAGGCATAGGAAATAAAATATAATATACACTCTAATTATAAAATAGTGTGACAAAATTGAGACCAAACACATGTCATATTGTGAAGGTGCTCTAATTTGTCTATATATATGAAAAGATCTTCAAATTGTCTTATAACATAACCAACTCTATGCTGTGATCAAAAGACACACCTAAAGCATAGTGATTCAGAGTAAAAATAAAGAAATGGACAAAGATTTACCAGGCTAATGGAAACAATAAGAATTCAAGGATTGTTATTGTGATACAAGACAAAGTGGAATTTAAGTCAAAAAGCATTAAACAAGATAAAGAGAGACAATTACTGAAGTTAAAACCATAATTCACAAAGGACTGGAACCTATATTGGAAAAGAAAATACTGTAAAGAAAATTATTGGAGCAATTGTCAAAACTACAATATGTTGGACTGTGGGACTGTATTTTAGATCAAAGTGTCTTATCAAAGTCGATTCTTAGGAAACACACTCAGAATTATTAAGATGTAAAGGTACATGATGTATACAACTTACTAGTAAATGGCTAAATGTAGTAAATCTGGGTAGAGGGTAAATGAGAAATCTTTGTATTACTTTTTGCTAAATTTGGAATTATTTTTTATGAAAGCAAATTGTATGCATTTGTTAAAACTCATCAAAAGAGGTCCACTTCAAATTTGCACATTTTACCACATATAAATTTTATTTTAAAAATTCTATGTCATAAATGAATGTTGAATTCAAATTAATTGATGTATGTTGAAGTGTTTAAGGGTGATGTCAGCAATCTTAAAACTCTTAGAAAATAAGATGGCTTGATGGAAAGTGAAAGCCGCTCAGTCGTGTTGGGCTCTTTGCAACCCAATGGACTATACAGTCCATGGAATTCTCCAGGCCAGAATACTGGAGTGGGTAGCCTTTCCCTTCTCCAGGGGATCTTTTCAACCCAGGGATCGAACCCAGGTCTCCTGTATTGCAGGTAGATTCTTTACCAGTTGAGCCACAAGGCAAGCAAGAGCAATGACTTAGATGATGACTAATGCGAAAAAAGCAATACAGCAAAATGTTAATTACAGAATGCAGGTGGTGGGTATGGGTATTAACTGTATGATTATTTCAACTTTTTCTATATGTTTGAAAATTTTCACAATAAAATGATAGAAAAGAAAGGTAAATCGGTAGTTTGATGCTATGGAGATTTTACAAATAACTAGAGGACTGATTAGATTTTCCACTTTTCAGCACTTTCTTTTTACTTGGTCTCTTTTAGAATCTAACATCTGGTCCAGTCACATAAGTCCTGGAAACACAGGGAACCACTACTTGTGTCTTACTTGAGTCCTAATGCTCCATGGATGGGCAAATTTGTTCATTAATAGAACCAGACCTCACAAATCAAACTCCAATTTCCTTTTTCTCTAACCTAGAATAAATTAGACCAAAGTTCTTCATACTTTGAATTTACTTCCTTTAAAACATACTTTGAATTTATTTCCTTTGTGGGTGCACATGCATCACACACACACACACACACACACACACACACACACACCTGTCTTCCCTGGGTAAGGCAGAGCCAGTTCCCACTGCTGTGGAAGTCTGGTTCTGGTTTATTTTTTAGGGTAAGAAAAAGGCCATTAAAATTCTCTCTGATGGTTGAGTCAGTCCTTGTAGGGGGAGGGGAGGGATGGAGACAAGGGAAGAAATTTCCTGGTAAGCAAAGCCCCACTTAAAAATTTTCCCGTTCTTTCTTTTTGTTTCTCCTTTTTTCCCTCTTGAAGCGGCTCTCTCTGGAGTCAAAGCATTTTACAAAAACAAACCACTCCAAAGCTTTCAAGTCCAGGGAAAGCTCAAGCAAAGTTAATTAACATGAAGGTTCTCACAAAAGTTAATTAACATGAAGGGACTCACAAAAGCTGTCTGTTGGCATCTGCTCGCCTCCCATGTGCAGTGGTCCCTTTGTCTGATGGCAGACTCC